>NW_024097608.1:170000-205037 GCF_016545835.1 Crotalus tigris
AAAAGACAAAAATCTTGGAGACGACAGAAGAGAAAGACCTGGAGAAAACAACAAAAGTCAAAGACCTGCAAATAGAAATAGAATACCTGGGGTAAAAGAAAGCAAAGGTAGTACCAATAGTAATAGGTGTCTTGGATGCAATCCCAAAACAACTGGACTACCACTGAACATCATTGGCATTGACAAAATCACCATCAGTCAATTGCAAAAGGCAACTTTACTTGGAACAACTTAATTCCTGCAACACTATCAAACATCAATATCTTCCTATCCCAGGTTTCTGGGAAGAACTCAATAGATAGATACGAATGCCAAATCAAGTCTGAACATCTGGTGACTTTGCAGTGAACCATAATGGCAGCAATTCTAAGGTAAAAAGAATGCATGATGTTGAAAAAACATGGAAGCTAGTGCAACCACACCTGGAATACTGCATCCAATTTTGGTCACCACATTACAAAAAAAGATGTTGAAAGTTTGGAAAAAGTGCAGAGAAGAGCAATTAAGATGATTAAAGGTCTGGAGACCCTATATCATTTCAGACAAGTGACTGTCCACTCTCTTCTTAAAAACCTCCAGTGATGAAGCACCCATAACTTCTGTTCCACTGGTTAATCGTCCTTACTATTAGGAAGTTTCTCATTAATTCCAGGTTGCTTCTCTCCTTGATTAGTTTCCATCCATTGTTTCTTGTCCTTCTGGTACTTTGGAAAATAAGTTGATCCCCTCCTCTTTGTGGCAACCTCTCAAATACTGGAATACTGCTATCATGTCTCCCCCCCAGTTCTTCTTTTCTCTAGACTAGCCAAACCCAAATCCTGCAACTGTTTTTCATATGTTTTAGTCTCCAGGCCTTTGATCATCTTAGTTGCTCTTTTTGCACTTTTTCTAAGTCTCAACATCTTGTTTGTATTGTGGTGACCAAAACTGGATGCAGTATTCCAGGTGTGGCCTTACTAAGGCTTTATAAAATCACATGATTTTGATTGTATGCCTCTGTTTATATAACCAAAGCAGTGGTGGGATTCAGCCAGTTCGCACCAGTTCGGCAGAACCGGTAGCTAATTTTTTGTTGCCCAGGCCCAGAATGGACTTCCGGAAGCAGCATCCACACAGAGAACTGGTTGTTCACATATTTGAATCCCATCACTAAACCAAGGATTGTATTAGTATTTTTGGCTGCCACCATATCCTGCTGACTCATATTTAAGTGATTGTCCACTAGGACTCCAAGATTACTGTTTTTGAGTCAGGTTTCACTTAATCTGTACTTGTACCTTTGGTTTTTCCTGCCTAAATGTAAAACCTTGCTTTTCTCCACATTAAATTTCATTTTGTTGGATAGGTCTAGTGTAATGTGGCACAGAGTTCATTTGGGCATGCCAAAAACATGTTAAAACCTCATGCATCTTTTTCTGGGATTGCACATCAGCTGCAAAAGGTAAACACAGGGAAAAAAGCAGTTGCTGTAAGGTGCACTTGACAGGTGCTATTATTACACCTGTGCACTCTCCCAATCCCAAGTTGTTGTTTGAATCTAAATCACTGCACAGCTCCACAAAATAGCAGAAAATCTTATATAGGATATTTTACCAGTGTCACTTATTTTTTTAAGCAAGCCTACATTTCTCAGAATCTTATTAAATATTATGCCTTGAGACATAGTTCCCCTGAAGACTACTGATTTCCACTACACTGAGCAGGCACAGGAGAGTGATGGATGCCTTTTGGGATACACAGTTAGGTCAAACAGAGCAATGCTAAAACCCAATAGGCCACTGCCCATTTTCCATGTGAACTGGCAGAAGTCCTAAACATTCCCTGCAAAATAATGGCGATCTCCTGATAAACCTTCCATTGTTTCGCTAGCAAAAAAGCAGGGTGGTTAAAGTTCCTTACAGTTCAGAAGTTTGAAAACTACTGCATTATAATATAATACAAATGTATCACCCTTTTAGCAAACAAAGACAAATAATGAAACATGATGCACGTTGTGACTCTCAACTCATAAATTGCTGCAAACTAACTCAAATGTATGCCTGCTCTAACAAGTAATTAGACGGTAAATATGTTCACTGAAGACAGTATGTGAAATGTTGGGAAATATAAGGCGAGGCATTTGCATTTGGAGTTGACATTCAGGGTGAGTAATAGCTGGCAATGGTGATTATTGCTCTTATTTCAGATTCAAATGCTTGGAAGCCTGACTCTCCTCTAAGTTCACAAATTATACCTGCACTGTGGAACTTATTTGACTGCCATAAACAGGACTTGCTTACAAAATAGAAAGTAAAATCCAAGTCATGCTGTTTATCAGGTTCAACTGAGGGCATCTTTGAGCCTGAGGAAAGTTTTCAAGTAAGAGTTGAAACAAACCAGTCAGGAATGTCCTACTAAGCTATGTGGGGATATATTCCAAGTCAGTAACTATAGCACGTCATCCCAGGCCCAAGGAAGTCCTGCTGTGTGTAAGGACCCACCCCACTTTGCATCTTAAGAAGACAGAACTCTTGGAACAATTCTTCCAACAGGAATCCTTTATTAAGAGAAAATGGTTGCAGGCATGCTAGACAGGACTTGGGGTTCAAGCTCTCCCATTCAAGGTTTTAAGGGGTTCCCCAGTAGTCCCACCCAATCAACCCCCCTTCCAGTGATAGTTTCAAGTATCACAATTCCACCCCCTTTCTTCTTTCTTCCGTCTGGATGGAGACTTCAGATAACTACATGAAAGGCAAATACCCTTCCTGGTTATGGTAATGTTCTTGGGTGCTAACACTTTGAGGTTACAATAAACATACATTCAGCATTCAGCTCTTTGAAGTCTACTGAAGGAAGTGAGGGCCATAAAGCCCCTTTGTTCTCCCCCTTCTCTCCCTCTTATGGCAGAATCCAGAGAAGGCAGAATTGGGGTTTTCTATGTTTGATAATTAAAGATGAAATATAATTGGATTCTGACACTGTGCTACTTTTCTAAAACTTCTAATACTTGAGGATATCAGGTTGAGGAAAAGAAGTTTCTAGGATGGCACTGCTCCAGAGCTGAGACCAACTCATAGAGAAGATTATTTTCATGAAGAAGCATAGAGCATTAACCTAAATGTTTACAGAATTCCTGACTCCTTGAAGCAAGTACAGTGCCAGGTGTGTGACACATAGTAATATCTTCATTTAATTCAGTGGTTCTCAACCTTTTTAATGCCGTGACCCCCAACCGGTCGTTAAGCCGAGGACTACTCAACCGATCGTAAGTTGAGGACTACTCAACTGGTGCAGCACCGTTTGCAGAATGGGACATTTGGCGGGCTCAGCAGGGCAGAGACAGCCTGGACAATTCCTATTGGCTTTTTAAAGCCAATAGAATTAGACTCTATTCAAGAGAGTCTATTCTATTGGCTTTCAAAAGCCAATAGAATAAAAGGGAGTAGCACAGCTAAGGAAAAGGGGAAAAAATGGCGGACTGCGTTGTTTGGTGACCCCTGTGAAATGGTCGTTCGACCCCAAATGGGGTCCCGACCCACAGGTTGAGAACCACTGATTTAATTATTGATTTGTTTCCTATTGGTGAGGATATATCTGAAAAAATTGGCCAATTAAACAGTGATCTAATTGAATTGGATAGCACTGAAAGAAGAGGAGAAAGAACATTAAAGTAAGCACCCCCAACCCTCAGGCCATTAACTGGCACTGATTCTTGGCCTGTTAGGAACCAGGCTGCATAGTTGGAGGTGAGTAGTGGGTGAGTGAGTGAAACCTAAGCCATTTCCCCCCTCACCCCCCCCCCATCTGTGGAAAAATTGTCTTCCATGAACCTGGTCCCTGGTGCCAAATAGATTGGGGACTGCTGCATTAAAGAAAAGCTCAGGATGACCTCATATGCAACCAGAGGGAGACGGCCAGCTTAGAATTAGGAAATATAAATAAATAAAAAATAATTAAAGAAAACTCATCAGGAAAGTGTGTGACTGAGTGGATCATGCCCATTTAAAGTACCGCGGGCCACCATCTTACTGTTCGTCATTGTATCAGAAGAAATATGGAAGAGAGGCTATTGGGTTGCACCAAACCCATGACGTTAGGCACTTTAGACCAAAATGTATCAGTTCTATTATCTATTCTCATTTTAACATCTCATTCTCTTTCAGGCAGCCAGGCAGCTCAGAGATACCATGTGGGTGAGTTATTTCATTTTATGTTTATAGGAAAAAGATGCTCCTGAAATAATTCTAGGAAAACATGATGCACTATAATTACCATATCATTTTTTTGAAACAGCTACAGTAATTGCCAAGGATAAGCAACCTTTTTGCAGCTGGGGATTGGATTGTTTAAAGAGGGGCTGGGGAGGGGGAGTAGCTGAGGACTGCAGGGAATGCAGTGGTGATGCAATGACATCTGAGTGAGTAGGCTGGAATTTTCAATCTTGGTAAGTTATTTATAAAAACCTAAAAATAGATGTTTGACTTAGGACCCACCATTTGATTGTTATTCCCTACTCCATCCCTCAGTGACACAGTAACCAGGTGGCATTTTTCCTTGTAAATCTAGAGAGGTAGTCCTCAACCTATGACCACCATTGAATCCAAAGTTTATGCTGCAAAGTGAGAAATTTGTTAAGTGAGTTTTGCCTCATTTTATAAACTTTCTTGCCACAGTTGTTAAGTGAAACACTGCAGTTGTTAAATTAGTAACATGGTTGTTAAGTAATCTGGCTTCCCTACGGATTTTGCTTGTCAGAAGGTGACAAAACCTATTCACATGACCCCAGGACACTGCAACCATCATAAATATGAATCAGTTGACAGGCATCTGAATTTTGATCACGTGACCATGGGATGCTGCAACAGTCGTGTGAAAAATGATAAGTCACTTTTAATACAGAATAATACAGAACAGAGTTGGAAGGGACCTTGTAGGTCATCTAGTCCAATCCCCTGCTCAAGAGGAGACCCTATACCAGGGGTGTCAAACTGCTGGCCCATGGGCCGGATGTGTCACGAGGAAACCCTGCCTACCGCATTGCCGGCAATGGGAAAAAAGCTCCAATACATTACGTGACGTCACATGACATCGCAAGTTTGACATGTCTGCCTTATACATTTCTGCTAAATGCCTGTCCAGTCTTTTCTTGAAAGTCTCCAGTGATGAAGCACCCACAACTTCCGAAGGCAAGTCTTTGGGTGCTTTGGAAAATAGATTGTCCCCCTCCTCTTTGTGACAGACCTCAAATATTGGAACACTGCTATCATGTTAGCCCTGGTCCTTCTTTTCATTAGACTAGCCGTGCCTAGTTCCTGCAACAGTTCTTCATATATTTTAGTCTCCAAGCCCCTAATCATCTTTGTTGCTCTTCTCTGGACTCTTTCTAGAGTCTCAACCTCTTTTTTATAGTGTGGTGACCAAAACTGGATGCAGTATTCTAGGTGTGGTATTACTAAGGCTTTATAGAATGCTATTAGTACCTCATGTGAACTTGATTCAATCCCTCTGTTAATGCAATTTAGGATTGCATTGGCTCTTTTGACTGCTCTGTACACTATTGGCTCATATTTAATTGATTGTCCACTAAGGCTCCAATATCCTTCTCACAGTTACTGCTATTAAGCCAGGTTTTTTTCAGTGCTGTTCTAACTTTGAACAGTCACTAAACAAACTGTTGTAAGTTGAGAACTGTATAACTTGAAGTTTAGAAATTAAAATGTGAATATTTCTGATAGGTCCCTCCTTGTCCCAATGATAAAATATTTTTTCTTTCTTTCTTTCTTTCTTTCTCTCTCTCTCTTTCTTCTTCTTCTTCTTCTTCCTCCTCCCCCTCCCCTCCCCTCCTTTTTCTTTCTTCCCTTCTGCTGAGGCTGTCTTGTACAATAATTTTGCCTTTTATTTATTTTATTTATTTATTTATGAGACTTATATACCACTTTAAGTGCAAGCACTCTCTAAGCGGTGTACACCAGTAAGCAATGTATATATATATATATTTACATTGCCCCCAACAATCTGGGTCCTCATTTTATCTACCCCAGAAGGATGGAAGGCTGAGTCAACCTTGAGCCGGTGAGATTTGAACCGCTGACCTGCTGAACACAGTCAGCTAAAGTGGCCTGCAGTACTGCACTCTAACTGCTGCGCCACCTCGGCTCTTTTGCATTAAACTATGCTGGTTCATTACAGGGGATAAAATTATCTGCAGAAATATGGCCAAATAAGCAATATTACCCCTTTTGACCTTCAGCTTTTGCTTTGTCTTCCCTTTTGCTGTGATGTACAATTTAGTTTTCTGAGGAGAAACTGGTTCTTGCTATGGTGAAAAATAATGGAGTTCAACTTAATAAAGAAATCTGTAGGTGGAAACTGGTATTTTTCTCCCTTCTTTTTCATAACTGGGCAGAAAAGTTGAACACAATGAGTTTGTGCATGCTTCTTTGGCTCTGCAATATACAACCAAGGTGGGAGGGAGGCTTCTTGAAAAAACAAACTTATGATAAAATGCAAAGATAATATATTCAGAACCACATTTTTTCAAGCATACTTTCTAGCTCCAAGGAAATCTTTCTACATAGACTCATCCCTGCCATGGAACCCCAGAGGATTCTGGAGGCTGATGAACCACAAGCTTCTCACAGGGAACATTTTGTTTAATGTGTGTGAGTATCCAAGCTCTGAGAAATTGTGGGTAATATAAGCAACCATCAGTCTCTCAGGCTGACGGTCCATTTAAGCCATCATTTTTTTGTAATACGGCAGCTAATAAGGTGTTTTCTAGAAGCTCACAAAATCAGACAGGAGAACAATAAACTCTTTTACTGTTGTTCACTTGCATTTGTTAGTTTGTCCTTCCAGATGTAGAAAACAATAATTGGGATAAGTAGCCTTTTTTAGTCTGATTGTTTATGAATTTACCTAGATCCCTCTCAAACCAGCTAAAATGGTGGTCCTTTCTGTATCTGATGGAAGAGAATTTTATAGCTTAACTATTACACATTATGTGCAGTTCTTTTATAGTTAAAAATAATAATGTTTACAGTTTGTGAAATGAAGATGAATATCCAACAACTAAAAGAACCTGTGCTTGACATGGTAACATGCAGAGCACTTGCCTATAAAATTGCCAAGAGTCGGACATAATGGAATGGTTAAAACAACAGTAGTTCTTTTAATTGAAACTGCTGTATCATATGCACCAGATGAAGCAAATGAGAAAGAATCAGAACCAGAATAGAGCTGGAAGGGACCTTGGAGGTCTTCTAGTCCAGCCCCCTGCTCAAGCAGGAGTCCCTATATCATTTCAGATAAGTGGCTGTCCAGTCTCTTAAAAACCTCAAGTGATGAAGCACCCACAACGTCTGAAGGCAAGCTGTTCAACTGGTTAATTGTTCTCATTGTTAGGAAGTTTCTCTTTAATTCCAGGTTGCTTCTCTCCTTGATTACTTTCCATCCATAGTTTCTTGTCTTGCCTTCCTGTGCTTTGGAAAATAAATTGACCCCCTCTTCCTTGTGGTAGCCTCTCAAATATTGGAATACTGCTATTATGTCCCCCCAAGTCCTTATTTTCTCTAGACTGTCCATTCCTAAATCCTGCAACTGTTCTTCATATGTTTTAGTCTCCAGGCCTTTAATTATCTTAGTTGCCCTTCTTTGCACTTTTTTCCAAAATCTCAATATCTTTTTTGTAATGTGGTGACCAAAACTGGATGCAATATTCCAGATGTGGCCTTACTAAGGCTTTATAAAGTGGTACTAATACTTCACATGACTTTGATTCTATGCCTCTGTTTATACAACCAAGGATTGTATTAGCGGTTTTGGCTGCTGCTGCACACTGCTACCTCATGTTTAAGTGATAATCCATTAAGACTCCAAGGTTCCTCTTACAGTTACTGTTTTTGAGCCAGATTTTGCTTAATCTGTACTTGTACCTTTGGTTTTTCCTGCCCAGGTATAAAACTTTGATTTTCTCCACATTAAATATCATTTTGTTGGATAGGGCTCATTATTTAAGTCTGTCAAGATCTTTTTGGATTCTGAACTTGTCTTCTGGGGTGTTGGCTATTCCTGCCACCTTAGTGTCATCTGCAAATTTGATGAGATCCCCTTCTATTCCCTCATCTAAGTCATTTACGAAGATATTGAAGAATACTGGGCATAAGACAGAACCTTGTGGTACCCCACTGCTTACTTCCCTCCATGTAGATGTAGTACATTAAGGACTACTTATTGAGTATGGTTTGTCAGCCAGTTACAAATCCAGCTGATTGTGATGTTGACTATCCCACATTTTTCTAGCTTATCAAGAAGTAGGCTGTTGTCTACTTTGTCAAATGCCTTGCTGAAGTCTAAATATACTATGTCCACAGCATTTCACTGGTCTACTAATTTAGTCATTTTATCAAAGAATGAAATAAGGTTGGTTTGGCATGATCTATTTTTAACAAGCCCGTGCTGGCTACTAGTTATAACTTTATTTGTTTCTAGATGTTCGCAGATCTATTTTTTGATTATTTTTTTCCAGTATCTTCCCAAGTATTGATGTCAGGCTGATTGGTCTGTAGGTTCCTGGGTCTGTTTTTTCCCCTTTTTTGAAGATTTTTGGTGTCTCTTGAAAAAAGACTACAAGGACTGCTCAAATTCAGCACTGCACAAAGAGAAATGTAGTGTAGCTGGGTTACCTAGTAATCTGGGGAAGTAGAAAACTATTTTAGAAAAGTCTTGGCAAAAAATATGAAAGATCCAGACAGGTTGCTACACTTGTTTTCACAATGATTTCTTTCAGCAGTTACAGTTCAGTATCTTTTCCAATACAACCAGAGTTATATGAAATCCCCAGTAAGCCCCCTTCCCAATTGTGAATCTTCCACAGTCTTAGATAGTTTCAAATTGTACATATTTAATATGTTGTCAAAATTGAAAAAGCTCCTCCTTCCACCCAGCAGAATGAAAGATCTTCTATTAAGTCCCTGTAGTTTTCTTGGCAAGATTTTTCAGAAGAGGTTTGCCATTGCCTCTTTCCTAGTGCTGAAACTTGTCTATGATTGAATGAAGGGAGAAAAAAAAACACCTACAGGGAAGACAAAACCCACTTGCTTTCCCACTGTCTCACCTTTTAGGGAAACAAGTTATTATCAGAAAAATCCACTCTGTTAAAAGGCAGTGGAGGGAAAGATGCCAGTTAGCATTTTTATGGCGCATCTTTGTTAGCCTTCATTTCCTGCTATGCGACCGGTTGAAGTATTTCTCCCAATGTCTTTTTGTGTGCTGAAAGCCCTGAAGCCTTTTTTTTTTCTTTGACAATCTGAGATCTCTGTTAATAGAAGAGCTTGAAACCTTGTAAAAATCATATTTTGATCTGGAAATAGATGAGCTCTTTGCTTTGCTTATCCTGTAGCTGTGATCTATTTACTTTTTGTATCTTTCCCAGTCTGTCAGGAAAATGCCATTTATGCCACTGACAACTGCAACACAAAATGTTCAGCCATATGATCCATTTGCTGCCAGCCGTCCTGCCAAACATGTCTTGTACCAAGTGCCATCATCCAGAGAGGAAAATGATTAGGACGCAGCAGGAACATTCTTCCATTCCAGCCACCCTAATTAACGGGGGGAAAAAAGAAGACTTTGGCATGTAAGCCACATTAATGAAGCAAGTCCCTTTAAATTTCCAGAGAAATCCCTTTAGGAAATAAATTATATAAGTCACATGGCTTTGGAGGATGGTAACAGATTGATTGTATGGGCAGGGCCAGGATTTTCTGCTTTTTCCTCTGGGGAAGAAGTGAGCTTTTTTTTTTTTTTTAATGACAATTCTTAATTTTTTAAACTTACAATTTAACTTCAACTTTTAATTTTAAGCCAGTGTTAGCATTTAGATAGCTAGCTTCTTATTTTTTCTTCTTGTTTTCTTGCCTCTGAATGCTAATTTTCACCTGTGGTCTGGGGGATAACTCTCAAACTTATCAAAAAGAGAGAAAGTTTTTTCCCTGCCAATATGCATTTGGGTTCAAGGCTTTTAGCTAATGCCCACCCCACTCTTCATCTCCTACAAAAGAGAATCTGTTTGGAAATGGAGGGGCAGGCAAATATTTTCAATTATATATATCCACAGTTCCTCTGAAGGTGTTTTAAAGCACATACATGGTTGGTTGGATTTGAGCAGTACTTTAGCCCCTGCATATGAGCACCATAAAGTTAACAGTTTCAGTGTATCCATTCAACTGTTCCTCATACACAAAATGTTGATAATTCAAATACTGCACATGTGAATCAGAGCCAAGTCCTGAACCACCAAGTAGCACATAATTTTAAACACATGCACACATACACACAATATTGGTATTTGTGATGTCAAAGAATTCTTAACAGAATTGTCAAGTACATTCCCATTACAATCTTCTATCAAGGATGGGAATAGTCTTTTTCTAGCAGAGCCAAGGTTTTTCTTCAAATTTTTCATTTTCTCTCTCTCACATTCTATCAAAATATGCCAAAGCTGCATGGATCAACATTCTAGAGAATCTTGGTAACTGGTTCTGCTACTGGGATCTGCTTGCCCATCAGGCAATACAAATGCTTGCTAATTCATTTTACCCCTGCTCTTTGATATTTCTACCTAGCCAGGTGCAAGGGTGTGATGTCCTGCATTGAATTTGTTAAAAGAGTCATGTCTATTAATAGCAATAGCAATAGCACTTAGACTTATATACAGCTTCACAGTGCCATCTCTAAGCGGTTTACAGAATCAGCACATTACCCCCAACAATCTGGGTCCTCATTTTACTGACCTCGGAAGGATGGAAGGCTGAATCAACCTTGAGTATATGGTACAAATAAAATACGAACACCAGGAGAGTATAAATATAAAAATATACTTTACTAAAAGCTGCCAAGCTTTCGTTTGGAAACTCCAAACATCAGCAGGGCTAAGGAACCAGTAAACAATGATGACTTAAATGGGTTTTGCCGGCATCTGCACCCAGCCCATGGACTGCGTCACCGGTCCCGGTGTACCATAGACATGCCCAGGAGTCGTATTTTTATGAACAACCAAAGACCTATATACAAATACCCGCGAAAACCTCAGAAAACATATATATATATATATATATATATATATATATATATATATATATATATAGGTCTTTGGTTGTTCGGGTTTTCTCCCGCGTAAAATTGGAAGTGTCTTGGCAACGTTTCGACGAAGTCACATTCGTCATCTTCAGGCTGGTGTTTTAGCTTCTTGCTTTGAGCAGCAAAGCTTTGCATTGCTGCTCAAAGCAATAAGCTAAAAACACCAGCCTGAAGATGACGAATGTGACTTCGTCGAAACGTTGCCAAGACACTTCCAATTTTACGCGGGAGAAAACCCGAACAACCAAAGACCTATATACAAATACCCGCGAAAACCTCAGAAAACATATATATATATATATATATATATATATATATATATATATATGTGTGTGTGTGTGTGTGTGTGTGTGTGTGTGTGTGATTGTATGTGTGTGTATGCACACACACACACACACACACACACACACACACACATACACATCCCTATTTCAACCAATACTTAATAGCTTACTGAACTGAATCAAATGCATATTTTAAGAAAGCATTGACCTTGGGCTGCATCTTTTCCTCTACCTGCTGTGTCAGTGGCTCTCAAATTAGATCAATAATAGACAACAACATCCTTTGGGGGATGCTGTTATTTAGAAAGGTGATCTTGTAAAACATGACAGGATATACCAATAGATGACTCAACATTTCTAACACTGTCAAAAAAGGTAGAGAAAACTGAAGCAAGTTTATTACTTTAAAATTTATGAGTGGCAGGGAGAGGAGGTGAATAATTGTCAGGATATAATTTTTAAAACCCTCTGGACTTGGCTTGCCAAGTTTTGCAACTTTTGCATTTTGCAGAAATGCAAAATTTTCTGGTTGCTTTGTTTGCTTGGATTATTTTGGGCTTATTAATGTGGCAATGTATATTTCAAGTACTTACTTGAAAAACGTTTGTCCTTTCAATTTGTATCAGTGCAAATTGATTATTCCTCAAATTGTATTCCAGGTCAAATGGATTCCAGATATTTTTAAATCAGATGTAGCTCCAGGATATTAAAGGAGAGGATTATTCCCCCCACCCATCCCAGGACTGACTGATTTGATTTGCAGTGCAAGGGACTCTTGAGAGTCTTCTCCAACACCACAATTTAGAAGCATAAGTTCTTCTGCTCTCAGCCTTCCTTATGATCCAACTCTCACAGCCATATTTTGGGAAAAACCATAGTTCTAACTATATGGAACTTTGTCGGCGAAGCCCTTAGTTGTAGAATATGATGAGGGAAGTTAGCCCAGAGAAAGAAATATTAAAAAGGGCAGAAAAATATATTTTTCCTCAAAAGGACTTTTTAAAACCAAACCTGGCCCCAAATCTATCTCTCTGCCCCAAGCAAGACTTTAACCCCATAGAAATGCAGATGTAAAACCATCAGAAAGTTGGAGCCAGAGCAATCAAGAAGACAAAAGAGAAGATCTGCATACCCCACCCAAACTCTAGGAGTCATTAGCCCCATCACCTGGGAAGCAGAATATGATAATAGAATTAAACCACAGATATCAAGGCTAGACAAACACTCAGAAACAGCCTCAAGGTTCATGCCACAGGAACAGGAAACTATTGCAAACAAAAGGCTAGAGGGGGTATAAAAACTTACTACACCATGTGCTCAGCCCTTCTCTCCTCTGCACTTTCCTGAAGAACCATCTTTCTACAATAAACTGTAACCTTCTTCCCAAAGCAGTCGCCATGTTTGCTTATTTATTCCCGGCTTGGATGAACCAGGATGAAGACTTTTCTTCTAACAATTTGGCACCCCAGAGATGGGACTCCAAGCTAACCTCTCCAATGGACTGGGACTGGTAAGCCCCATCTTGCCGGCGGCAGACCCCCTTGTGTCTGTGGATGGGTTTCCCAGGCCTTGCCCATGTGGAGCGAGGGTAGTAAAGGGAGTTTTGAGAGTTTGAGCTTAAGGGCTGCTTTGCAAAGAAGGTGAAGGTGAGTACCTCTAAATTTTAAGTTTAAAGCCCAGGGGAACAAAGAAAATGTGTGTATTTCTGTTTGTGTGAGTGAGAAGACTTTTTTTTCCCAATCACAGTTGGATTTTGCTCCTTCTGGTCTTTCCTCGCCGCAGAAAGGATCTGTTTAATTGGCAGAACCTGGAAAGCATGGGGGTTTGGCCAGAGCATAGAACCTTTTGTTAGGGAAAGGGGAGAGACTGTGAAAATGAAATGGAATGAGTGAATGAAAGAATTGGATTTGGGCAACTAGCTGGTAAGGCCCTGTAAGCAAAGCAAAATTAGGAAATTAAGCCCCAAGAAGGGAGTGGCCACCTACCTCCGAGGGCAAGCGGGGGTGCCCACAGACATTGGAGGTCCAGATGTCCGTCAACGGTGGCGTAAAGCCGGCCGGTCGAAGAGTAGCCTGTACCTTCTGAGGAGGGAAACTAGAAGGTCTCTGCAGACCCCTTTTTGGTTTGAAAATGTGGCAGATCCCTCGGAGGAGCCCACGAACTCTGAGAGGGATCCAGAAAAGCTCCGTGTGTCCTTTTTTTTTGGGACTCACAAAATCGTGATAGTAGGAAGAAGTCTCACAAGGAGACTTCCAATGGATCGTGCCCTTTAGCGGTAGGGAAATTCCGTTATAGAAACATGGGAGGTTCTAATTCAAGGACGGAAGTAGATTTCCCCGTTGAGAGCTTGCTCGTAGCCTGGGACAGGAATTAGCTACCTGTCCAGGCCAGAATGGAAAAGAGGTAGGTAAAGAAACTATATGGGGGAAAAGAAAAAAAAAATATAGACTTTGCTTAGGGCTTTACTGGGAAACCAATTTGGCTAAAAGGGAAAATAAGAAATAGTGATTCTCTCTCTCTCTATCTATCTATCTTTCTCTTCTCTATGCAACCATGTGGTATGTTTAAAATGTGTGCCTTCCCTAACTTGAGTTATCTGAAATTTATGGTGGGAATGACTAGGATGTGTAAAACTAAGACTTCTGTTCTCTTGTTTTTGTGTATATATGTTTGTCAAAGTCTGTGCGTGAGAGGTAAATGTGACTGTTAACTGTTTCAAATCCAAAGGAAAAAGAATTTTAAATTCTGCTAGAAATTCTGCTTAAAAATAAGCCACAAAAAGGAAATACCTCACTCTGTTTGTCTGGCCAACAAACAGAGTGAAGAAAAAAAATTGTGTTTGTTTGTTTGTTTGTCTGTCTTCCTCTTTCTCTCTGTGTCCTCTTAAGAACAGCCTTAAGTTAGCAGGAGGGAATGTTTTAAGTTCATCTGCTAGAGGGATCCTGGAGGTCATCTCGCCCAACCCCTTGCTCAGGCAGGAAACCCTGTACAAACTTTATCAAATGCCTTACTGAAGTCCAAGATAATTATATTCACACATTCCTCTCCTTCACTAATTTTGTAACTGGGTCAAAGAATGCAGTAAGATTTGTCTAGCATGATCTGTTTAACAAACTCACGTTGGCTTTTAGTAATGACTTTGTTTGCCTCTAGGTGTTCGCTGATTATCTTTTCCAGAATCTTCCCAGGTATTGAGGTCAGGCTGATAGGTCTTTTGTTTCCTAGATCTATTTTTATTTTTATTTTTGAAGAAGGGAACTACATCAGCTCTTTTCCAGTCCTCTGGTAGTTCCCTAGTGCTCCAGGGTCTTTGATAAATATAGTTCAGTGGTTCTGAGTTCACATCTGCCAGTTCCTTGAGAACTTTGGGGTGTAATCCACCTGGTCTTGGTGATTTGAACTCTTCTAGGCTGGATAAGTGCTCACTTACCATTTTCTTGCCTAACTTAATTTGTGCTTCTAATCTATTTTTTTTATGGTACTGTTTTTGATAAGTTGGACTGTTTGCTTTTTTATTATTTTTGACTGTGGTCACAAGCCTTAGTTCATTTTGAACCTTAGCTTTCTTCACCTCATCTTTGCAGGCTCAGACTATTTGCTAATATTCTGCTGTAGTTATGTGCCCCTCCTTCCACTTTTATATTGATCCAAATGCATTCAAGACAGTTTCCATCATTGTTGTGCCCTAATTCTGTAGATATGTAGTTATTTCTTATATAGAGAAAGAAACTCTGCCTCCTCTTTTATTTGGTCTGTTTCTTTTAAACAATTGAAATCCCTGTAGCTGAGTGTTCCATTTGTGGGTTTTATCCCACCATATTTCTATAATGACAACTATATTATATTTGCCCTCATTCTTTATGACTGACACCTATGTGTTAATCCACTTTGTGTGACACTCACTATTAGAAACTTGATCTTGCTTAATAGCAAGGTTGATATTCTTGTCCACACACATCTATGTTACTTGCACTGCTAACCCTGTAATTTTTTGATCTCAATTAACTCACTGTCCCTTGTTTAGTTTAAATATTCCTCCAGAAAATCTGTGAGTTTATTGCCAAGTAACTCAGTCCCTTTCTTTGATGGATGTAAACCATTTCTTTTGTACATTGTTTCATTGGAATACCATTTCATGGTATCCAAAATTGTCATTTCTGATTTTTTTGGTCAGTGTCTGTTGTTGGGTTAATTTCCTTCTCAATTCTGTCTGAAAGGTGTTAATTTTTGTTCTGGGGGAATCCAGTGTTAAATTATTTTATTGTTGTGTACCTTTTGGTGTTTCTATTCTAATCCTGTCAATCTTAATTGCTGTTACCTAGTGTGTGCATTCCTTATAGCCAGTGTGTGTTAAGTGTTTGTGAGTCAGACTAGTCTGTATTGGGTCCTCCTTGTATTTGCCAAGATATTTCCTCTTTGGGGAAGGAGGGAGTGTCCTGCCTGCTGGGTTCCTGCCCCAAGCTCTGGAAAATCATTCTGCAATGTGTTATAAATGAGTTTATGTCCTAAATGGGTTTTATCTGTCTATCCTTTTCCTGAAAAATGTGTGTCTATCTACAAGAGCCTTTTGAAGCTCAAGTCTGCTTGTGTGGGGAAATAATTTTCCTAAGTTACTTTTTGTATCCTATCACTTATTGTTGAAGCTACTATGAAACTTTTCTTATCCCAAATATATAAGCATTTCTCAATCTCTAAAACGATGTGGTCTATTTTAGAATAAATGTTCTCCTACCCTTGGCAAGTTGCACATATTAAAACATTAGGCTTTTAAAATTATTTGGAGTTTTCAGCATTTTCAACCTGCCTAACATTTTTTTTCTCCTCTTCCTTTCAAGTTGCAAGTTCTTGTCCTTAATATGTTGCAAATGGTCAAGTTCAAAGGTGAAACATTTCATTTTGTTGTTCCCCATTTGTCTATCTGTTTCTTTAATAACTGCAGTATTAATGCCCTTTTCAAACTGCCTGCAAGCTACCCCCCCTTCCAATTCTTTTCTTGCCCTTTGTTCTCCATACCTTTTGTCTGCCTCTTCTGGGAGAGTCCACCCAGAAAGGGGGGGGGAGACCTTTTTCTTGTATCTTTCAGCCCTGCAATCCTCTCCCAAATCTTTGGAAGCAGAACACACAGACCCATATGCTGCCTCCATCCATTTGAGCCATGGAATTGGGTTTTGAATCCAGCCATCCACTAAAAAGCCACTATGCAATCTGAGTGGAACATCTTCCCAAGTCCTACCATTCTCCAGATGCCTGTGAGAGCTGCAGAAGGAAGGAGTCCTGGAGCCATTGATGCCATGTGAAGCCTCAGAAGAGAAAATTAGATTGTGGGGGGAGGGTGGAAACTCATTGTAAACTTTTCTTTCTTGCCCCATTTGTATTGTAACAAGCCAGTTGAATGTATTAATGGAGAGATGGCATTTGGGAATAGGTGGCAGAACAAGTACTGAACACCTTGGACTTCTATCTGATGGGAGGGAAAATTTATCCAGAATGTTTGTATTGACTATTTTGTAAAAGTAGCTGCACATACATGCACACACACACACCATTCAGAATCACACTTGAGCCTATCCCCTCCACCTACCTTTAGTAAAGTTCCCCAGGCTGATTTTTGCTCTATTGCACCAAAGCTTTGTGGGACCAACTTCCAACAGATTCCAAGGGGGAGGGAACTAGGCCCCCTCAGGTGATTTGCAATTCATATGCCCTGACTAAGGAAGCAACAGGAAAAATCCCAAACTTCAGCCCTGAATATCTTGCATTGTTGAGCTCAGATTGGGATTCCTAGAGCTCATTATGTGCAATTGAAAGAAAAATTTAATGGCCTGGCATATTGGCTAACCTCAATTGGACATTGCAAACCTGGATGCACTGAATTAAGAGCTAAGGCAGGAAACAACCCTTGAAAATGGGCAGCCAGTGGTCATGTACTAGGGAAAACCATGGTGTGAAGAATTTGTGGAGGTATGCAAACCTGACTGGAAGCTAAAGATGACATCCAACATTTGAAAATGATTGGCACAGAATATTGGACACTATAAATTTCTTTTCCACCTAACAATTTTTTTTTTGCCCTGACTTTTAGAACTTTATGGGTGCAAGCTCCCTTTTTGGGAGCCACTAAAGGGATCTTTTTCTGCTGCTTCCATTAATGTCTTATTATTATTATTTTTTTTGCTTATCAGTTTAAAAGCTTGCCTACCAAGTCTCCCTGACCAGATCAATTTTAATGTTGTGCCAATAAGTGTGTCATACATTCACGCACTTAAGGCACAAAGCGGGGATTGAGGGAAGTTAGCCCAGAGAAAGAAATATTAAAAAGGGCAGAAAAATATATTTTTCCTCAAAAGGACTTTTTAAAACCAAACCTGGCCCCAAATCTATCTCTCTGCCCCAAGCAAGACTTTAGCCCATACAAATGCAGATGTAAAACCATCAGAAAGTTGGAGCCAGAGCAATCAAGAAGACAAAAGAGAAGATCTGCATACCCCACCCAAACTCTAGGAGTCATTAGCCCCATCACCTGGGAAGCAGAATATGATAATAGAATTAAACCACAGATATCAAGGCCTAGAAAAACACTTAGAAACAGCCTCAAGGTTCATGCCACAGGAACAGGAAACTATTGCAAAGAAAAGGCTAGAGGGGGTATAAAAACTTACTACACCATGTGCTCAGCCCTTCTCTCCTCTGCACTTTCCTGAAGAACCATCTTTCTGCAATAAACTGTAACCTTCCCAAAGCAGTCGCCATGTTTGCTTATTTATTCCCGGCTTGGATGAACCAGGATGAAGACTTTACTTCTAACAATTAGAATGAATATAAATAAGAATTCAAAGAAACAGAAATATTTTGTTAGATGAACAACATGTTTAAATATGTCTCTTAATCCAGAGTGTCATGCAAGCAAGAGATTTAGTACAAAAGGATGAGCAATAGCAGTTTAATGCACATGTCGCTCACAGGAATTCAAATACAGAAACAAGAAATTTTTTGATGTTTGCAGCAAAAAATTATAGCAGCTTTCTAAATACAGAGATCTGCCACCCAATCTTTCCAGTCATAATGCCCTGGGTCACAGATGAAGAATAGTTGAAGTTCAAACATGGGTTTGAATAGAATAGAATAGAATAGAATAGAATAGAATAGAATAGAATCAGAGTTGAAAGAGACCTTGGAGGTCTTCTAGTCTAACCCCGTGGGCAGGCAGGAAACCTTATACCATTTCAGAAAAATGGCTGTCCAATCTCTTCTTAAAAACTTCCAATGTTGGAGCATTCACAACTTCTGGAGGCAAGTTGCTCCACTGATTAATTTTTCTAATCAATTAGCAGAAATAATGTAATCTAGAGACAAACTGTTACATGTGCATGCATTTGCAATGGTGCTTTTGTTCCCTAAATAAATGACCAAACAAATCTGTCTAAATAAACTATGGCAGACAGAGTTCATTGGCTTGACTCTCATGCAAACCATGAATCAGGCTTTGGTTTTCTCTTTGAGAAGGAAGAGGCAGAGAGGCAAGAACAATCCATTTATATTACTTATAAAGAATCAGACTGACTGGATCTTGAAGTATTCTAAAGTAACTCTAGGCAAGTTCCAGGCTGTATTCCTTATGTTCTTGATTATAATTATTGTTTCAATTATTGTTTTTTTTTTCTTTTTATGACCCCTGTAATCCCTTGCTTGGAGTGGAGTCAGGGAAACTGAATGGAACTGAGTGTTTACTGGCTGGATGCTCTTCCTGATCCCTACGCAGAGTATGCAGCGATATTTTCTCTTTGTGCTCTGATAGAGAAACATCTGTCGCTGCCTAAGATTGAACTCTCAACCTTCTGAGTGGGAGGTGAGCATCTTCACTTCTAGGCCACACATAGTTTCATGTTGCTTATTTTTTCATATTTAAGTTAACATATATTTAGAGGTTGGAGATTGCTAAACAAAATTAACTATTTAGCGAAAGTTCTATAGTGTTTTCCTGTACCTGGAAAGTTGCTAAATACATACAAATGTTGGTTATATTTTTTTCTTGGGAACCATGGAATCCCCAAAATTGTTTATAGGAGATAAAATTAATTAAAAGGAGTGAAAGCAAGAAGGGTTTGCCTCACACTAAAGTAAATGTCCAGTGACATCTTCAGGAAAGATCACCTGCATTTCAAAGGAAGGGCCATGTCTTTTTCAGTGGTTGCAAACATTTCCTCTCACTCTTTTTATTTCTTAAAACATATTTGCACAATTTCAGCTCTAAATAAATCTTTTCTTTGGAATGCAGTACAAGAAAGTATGCAGAGAATGCAAAGGAAGGAGAAATGAATCAATAAAATGTATTTATTTATTTAATTTGTTGAATTTAGATACTTTCCATCTCACTCACATATGCACACATACATATGGAAAAAGTAAAAAAAAATAGTTTGCACAGCAGGAGACAAAAAATCAAAATAAACACCTCCCTCCCTATTCTAGGAGTGTTGAGGAAGAAATGAATGTCTGTTTTTCTCACAGCAAGGAAAGACAAGAGTAGCAAATACAGACAAATTCTAAATAATGGCAGAAAGAGCAAAAATAAAAATAGGAAGGATATTATCCCAGGTGTCATATGCAGGTTGTAAAATAAAATTGAAAGGGACAAACGGAAATGACTAAAATGAAATCTGAATATTCAAAAGTCAAAAGTTTCTAGGTTCCAGTATTTCTGGCCTCATTCTCTCATAGAGTTGTTCACAAACAAGTAGCCCCAGAGATTATGAGTACTATAGAACAGGACCTGAATACCAGTAATACATCTAAGATGTCAGTTTCCATTTTTGAAAGTTTGGCATATAAGTAATGAGAGGGGTTCCTTTGCACATAGCCACAATAAATTATATCAATAAAGAAAGCCCTGTTAGACCCTGTATCCCATAATTTTTGAAATGGATTTGTCACAGCTAAACCAGACTAGTTGAGGAAATAGCTATTTAAAACTTTCTTTCATAGATGCAATCATTATTTCTCAGTCCCAGTTTGTATCTCTGGGATATCTATGGAGATTCTTAGTCATTCAGGTCATGGTTGTCCCAAAGGTGCTTTTTTCAAGAGGCAACTGGACTTTGTTTTTCTTTGAAGATGTTTCCTTTCTCATCCAAGAAGCTTCTTCAGCTCTGACTGGATGGTGGGGAAAGGAAGGATTTATATGTCTGGGTTATATATTACTTGTTCTGCTGATAGTCAGCAGTTTTATATTCTTCAGTATATGGTGCTCTTTTGTCTTACTATCTGAGCTATGAGCAGGCAAAGACAGACACTGAACCACATTTGTTGAACTGGCTTTATATGTATGGCTTTATGTGCTTGCTGTGCCAGCTTTAGCTCAGATGCTGGCTTTATAGGTTTGCCCTTTAGATTTATTCCTTGGATAAAGGAAGGAGGGGCAGAAAGGCTGTGAGAAGAAATTGACTAAATCAGAAATGTTTTCAGATTATTGTAAAGCCATTTGATATAATCATTTTTTGTTATTTAGGAGAACATAAATTATATTGGGAAATAGGTAATTTACATTAAAAACAAGGAGTCTTATAACACTATAAATGTTTAGGAGCTAATTTCCTGTAATTTTTCTTTCTCTGAATGCTTAAGGGATGGAAGACTTAATGATGTAAAATTACTGTAAACACTGTAGTGGTGGTAGTTTGATTTGCACAACTTGAGTTCTGAAATACAAGTCTATTTCTTCTTCTGACATCATTTGGAGATGTGTTTTCCTTTTGCACTACAAAAATGCATATATAGAGAAAAACATACAAAACAAATGGGTGGGGTTTTTTTGGATTACTGATTACTTTGGAGGGTAATCAGAACACTGGCAAAGATGCAATAGAGGCAGAGTAAGTAGACCAATGGAATAACAAACCTTATGGCAGTGTGATTTAAAACAGACTCATGATAGGTGAATAAGACTTCTACTATCATTGAAGAGAAGCTTGAAATGAGAATTACTTTATATTATTGATTCAGCCTCTCCAGTGCATTTGTCTTTCCATTTGGCTTGCGTTTGAGAGAAACAGTGGCTCGTCAGCTGTTGGCTAGTCAGTTGGTTGGTGGCTTTTTAGAAATTCTCTTAGATCAGTGTTTCTCCAACTAGTTAGGGAATTCTGGGAGTTGAAGACAGTGGACTGGCTGAAGTTGAGAAAGACTGCCTAGATCAGTGGTTCTCAACCTATTGGTCGCGACCCCATTTGGGGTCGAACGACCATTTTACGGGGGTCGCCAAACAACGCGATCCGCCATTTTTCCCCCTCAGGGGGCGGCGCCGTGCATGCGCGCCACACATGCGCAGCGCGTCCGTGTGACCGGGGGTCGCCGTATAAAAAGATTGAGAACCACTGGCCTAGATGTTAAAAAGCAAAGCAATATTAGTTTCCAGAAGTCTGCTGAAACTTATGTGTATTTTGTTGTTTATTCACTAGGTTATGTCTGACTCTTTGCAACCCCATGGACCATAGCACACCAGCCCCCCCATCCTCCACTGTCTCCCAGAGTTTGTCCAAATTCATGTTTATTACATCAAAGACACTATCTAACTGTTTCATCCTCTGCTACCATTTCTCCGTTTGCCTTCAAACTTTCCCAACATCAAGGTGTTTTCCAGTAAGTCTTCTCATTTGGTGGTCAAAGTATTGGAAGTTTATTTATGTGCATGGTTAACACCATTTAACTTAAACAGTATCCTAGTAACACCTGGAGAAATAAGACCAATATTAGCATATACAAATGGAGGCTAAAAAAAGGCTATTCATCCTATTTATTTGGCTTTTAGTCAATCAGCACTGCATTGGCTGCAGATACTCAATCTTCATCCCCCCCCCGCCTCCTTTGGTGATTATAATCTAAATCTCCATTTTTTGAGATTGCTCAATTTCTTATATGTGGTTGCTATGTAAACACAAACACTTAAAATGTATATTTTAGTTTTAGAACAGTCTTCCCAACTTAATATCCTGCAGATTTATTATTCTTAGAACTCCCATGGAAGGCTAAAAGAACAAAATGAGGAAATCCTTCATAAAACTAAGAGTCAGATCATCATTTTTTACATCCCAAATTAGAACTGCTAATAATTCAGGGACATTAAGGGATTGTTTCTTTCTCTATTGTCCAACAAAGGGGAATTACAGAGTTTATGTGAGGAATGAAATATGCTGTTTATTGACCAGACTCATCCAATTACCATGCATGTGGGGACATCTCCAATTTTTAAATTTCTCCCAGCTTATGTATCCAAGAAATGGAGGATATAATAATAAAAGTCATCCACTGTGCTTTGAAGCAAGGATATAAACCTAAATTGCCTAAAAATTATGTTTTTCCAGTTCTTCTGCTGTGGGAAGAATTATAGAATGAAAAACTTCTGATTTTCTTTAGAAGCTCTCCCTCAAGGCCAATCCTCACTTGGCCCTATCCATATACCTAATCATTCCTTTACAAGTTGTTTTTTCTACTCATAATAATGCCTTCATCTAATCCCCAGGCCATGAATATGACAGGCTTAACTTGTCTGTAGTTATGCCAGTATTAAAGCAGTCTTTTTCTCCTTATTCTGACACCATCCAAGGGCAACTTCAAAGTATTTAAATCATTAAATTGTGTTACCCATTACCATGGAAGGAGGTTAGATCACTTGCAGTGACTGTGAAATTAATATTAGATGCAGGATAGGCATGGAAACAGCAAACATCATACTGCTATAATTTCATGCCAATTCAAGGATACAGTAGAGGGAGAGCATTGTAATTCAAGTAGTGGAGAAAGGCCTATTGTGTTGGCAATTACCATGCTTGTTGCAAGATTCTGAGAGTTGATGTACACATCTGAAGGATGCATAGGTTGGGGAGTTGCTTTACTCAATAAGATATTGATCTGAAAATGCTGAAATCTAGATCCAAAGTTGTTTTACTTGGGTCCCAGGAAAGATAACAGGCTTTTCATAACTTCTGAACTTGTTTACAGTGTTCACTTTAGCCTCAATGGAAAATAAATCTTGGGAGTTTACAGTATCCATAAAACATTTTTTGTTTGATTGATTGCATTTTAATTATTTCAAGGGAATGGGTTTAGGATTTCAATCACATTGTGTAAATTTTGCTTCTGGAAGGGCAGAACACTTACAAAGCAGTTATTCATATGTTTACATATTAACTTAAAAACGCCCCAAATCAATTTCCTGTTTCTGTCATCATTTATTTCATTGAAAGAGGTATACTATAAATGTCAAAGATGAAAGGAAATAGATATAAAACAACTTCCCAAAGCTTTCAAAGAGATTATGAACTTTTCATCCTTTGAACAACTGAAAATGTGAAATAAGAGTGCTTTAAAACATACATTTTTTTTAAAAAAAAATCAGGATCTTTATGATGAGACATTACTTATATATTATTATAATGTTACAGACTGAGAAAGTGGACTCATAGCTATTGCCCTGAGTGATTTTATCAAATGTGGAGAAGGGGGTAAATTCATGTTTTTCTGAGTCTCCACTAACCTATTTCAGTGATTCATTCATTAATTCATTTCTCTGTATATCTCATGTTAATGGAAATTTGGTCCATAACAGGAGTAGTTCTTGGAATCAATCTTCCACTAAATAGGGAACTATCAATTTTATCCATATATTTTAACTGATTAGGTTTATTATTTTTTTACTTTTTATTTTTACATATAATTGTATAATCAATTGTATAATCAAGCAATGAATCTATGAACACCTAGAGGCAAACAAAGTCATTACCAAAAGCCAACATGGGTTTGTAAAAAACAGATCATGCCAGACAAATCTTATTGGATTCTTTGACCAACTGACAAAATTAGTGGACCAGAGGAATGCTGTGGATATAATTTACCTGGACTTCAGTAAGGTATTTGATAAAATAAAACACAACCTACTATTTGATAAGATTTGGGTTAGACAGCATCACCACCAGATGGATTCATAGCTGGATGACTGGCTGTACTCAGCGTGTGGTCCTCAATGGAACCGCATCTACAGGGAGGGAAGTGTGTAGTGGGGTGCTCCAGGGCTCTGTTCTGGACCCAGTGCTCTTCAACATCTTCATCAATGATTTGGATGAGGGTGTAGATGGGGAACTCATCAAATTTGCAGATGACACCAAGCTGGCAGGAATAGCCAACACTCCAGAATATAGGCTTAAGGTACAGAAGGATTTGGACATTGGGCACTATCTAACAAAATGAAATTCAGTGGTGAAAAAAGTACTTTGCTCAATAGTAGTAATTGTGAGAGGGATCTTGGAGTCCTAGTGGACAATCACTTAAATATGAGCCAGCAGTGTGTTGCAGCTGAAAAAAGGGCAACACAGTGCTAGGCTGCATTAACAGAGGGATAGAATCAAGATCACATGAAGTGTTAATATCACTTTACAATGCCTTGGTAAGGCCACACTTGGAATACTGCATTCAGTTTTGGTGATCACGATGTAAAAAAGATGTTGAGACTCCAGAAAGAGTACAGAGAAGAGCAACAAAGATGATTAGGGGACTGGAAGCTAAAACATATAAGGATCGGTTGATGGAATTGGGTATGTCTAGTTTAATGAAAAGAAGGACGAGGGGTGACATGATAGCAGTGTTCCAATATCTCAGGGGCTGCCACAAAGAAGAGGGAGTCAAGTTATTCTCCAAAGTACGTGAAGGCAAGACAAGAAGCAATGGATGAAAAGAGAAAAGCAACCTAAAACTAAGGAGAAATTTTCTGACAGAACAATTAATCAGTGGAACAACTTGCCTCCAGAGGCTATGAATGCTCAACAATGGAAGTTTTTAAGAAGAGACTGAACAGCCATTTGTCTGAAATGATATAGGGTTTCCTGCCTGAGTAGGAAAGGTCCCTTCCAAGTTTTTTTTTATTATTATTATTATTATCAATCATCGCACAGTCAGCCAGATGTTCAGACTGGATTTGGCATTTTGTCTACCTATCGAGTCCTTACCCAGGACCTGGGATAGGCAGATGTGGATGTTTGATGGTATTACAGATATCGTCGCAGGATGGAAGCAGTTCCTAATAGGCCGCCTTTTGCAATTGACTAATAGCGAATTTGTCAATGCCAATGGTGTTCAAGTGGTGCTCCAGTTGTTTTGGGATTGCACCCAAGGAGCCTATGACTATTGGTACTACCCTTGCTTGCTTTTGCCACAGTCTTTCTATTTCTATTTGTAGGTCTTCGTATTTTGTTATCTTCTCCAGTTCTTTCTCTTCTATTCTGCTGTCTCCAGGCACTGCCACGTCCACTATCCAGACTTTTTTGTCTTTCTTATCGACAATTGTTAAGTCTGGGGTGTTATGTTGCAGTGCTTGTCTGTTTGAATTCTGAAGTCCCAGAGCAGTTTAATTTTATCATTTTCTATGACTTTCTCTATTTTATGATCCCACCAGTTTTTGCTTACAGGCAAATGATATTTTTTGCAGATCAATCCAATCAGAAACATTTCTACCAATCCATCAATGGAGAAACTGCAAGGAATCAGTCAGTACCTGACAAGGAAGAAACAGTGCAGTTCTGGAAGCAGATATGGGATAACCCAAAGAAATACAACAAGGATGCGACTTGGTTAAAAGAGGTGGATGCAAATAAAACAGAAGTTGAAATGAAAGAACTAGTAATAACAAAAAAAATGGTAGAAAAAAGAGCAAAGAAAATCAAAAATTGGTCAGCACCAGGTGAAGATGAACTGTATGGGTTTTGGTTGAAACATCTAACTGTTATACACCCAATTATTATTATTATTATGGATCATCGCACAGTCAGCCAGATGTTCAGACTGGATTTGGCATTTTGTCTACCTATCGAGTCCTGACCCAGGACCTGGGATAGGCAGATGTGGATGTTTAATGGTATTACAGATATCGTCGCAGGATGGAAGCAGTTCCTAGTAAGGCCGCCTTTTGCAATTGACTAATAGCGAATTTGTCAATGCCAATGGTGTTCAAGTGGTGCTCCAGTTGTTTTGGGATTGCACCCAAGGAGCCTATGGCTATTAGTACTACCCTTGCTTGCTTTTGCCACAGTCTTTCTATTTCTATTTGTAGGTCTTTGTATTTTGTTATCTTCTCCAGTTCTTTCTCGTCTATTCTGCTGTCTCCAGGCACTGCCACGTCCACTATCCAGACTTTTTGTCTTTCTTATTGACAATTGTTAAGTCTGGGGTGTTATGTTGCAGGTGCTTGTCTGTTTGAATTCTGAAGTCCCAGAGCAGTTTAATTTTATCATTTTCTATGACTTTCTCTATTTTATGAACCCACCAGTTTTTGCTTACAGGCAAATGATATTTTTTGCAGATCAATCCAATCAGAAACATTTCTACCAATCCATCAATGGAGAAACTGCAAGGAATCAGTCAGTACCTGACAAGGAAGAAACAGTGCAGTTCTGGAAGCAGATATGGGATAACCCAAAGAAATACAACAAGGATGCGGCTTGGTTAAAAGAGGTGGATGCAAATAAAACAGAAGTTGAAATGAAAGAACTAGTAATAACAAAAAAAATGGTAGAAAAAAGAGCAAAGAAAATCAAAAATTGGTCAGCACCAGGTGAAGATGAACTGTATGGGTTTTGGTTGAAACATCTAACTGTTATACACCCAATTATTATTATTATTATGGATCATCGCACAGTCAGCCAGATGTTCAGACTGGATTTGGCATTTTGTCTACCTATCGAGTCCTTACCCAGGACCTGGGATAGGCAGATGTGGATGTTTGATGGTATTACAGATATCGTCGCAGGATGGAAGCAGTTCCTAGTAAGGCCGCCTTTTGCAATTGACTAATAGCGAATTTGTCAATGCCAATGGTGTTCAAGTGGTGCTCCAGTTGTTTTGGGATTGCACCCAAGGAGCCTATCACTATTGGTACTACCCTTGCTTGCTTTTGCCACAGTCTTTCTATTTCTATTTGTAGGTCTTTGTATTTTGTTATCTTCTCCAGTTCTTTCTCGTCTATTCTGCTGTCTCCAGGCACTGCCACATCCACTATCCAGACTTTTTTGTCTTTCTTATCGACAATTGTTAAGTCTGGGGTGTTATGTTGCAGGTGCTTGTCTGTTTGAATTCTGAAGTCCCAGAGCAGTTTAATTTTATCATTTTCTATGACTTTCTCTATTTTATGATCCCACCAGTTTTTGCTTACAGGCAAATGATATTTTTTGCAGATCTTCCAATGCACCATTGTTGCTACTTTGTCATGCCGCTGCTTGTAATCAGTCTGTGCAATCTTCTTGCAACAGCTTACCAAGTGGTCCACTGTTTCTTCAGCTTCTTTGCATAGGCGGCACTTACTGTCTGTTGCTGTCTTCTCAATTTTGACTTTGTATGCATTTGTCCTTAAGGCTTGGTCTTGTGCAGCCAGAATTAGTCCCTCGGTCTCTTTCTTCAATTTTCCTGCTCTTAGCCATTGCCAGGTCTTGTTATTATCTGCTTTCCCAGCTATTTTTTTAATGTATTGGCCATGTAGTGCTTTGTCTTCCCATGCCTCTATTCTGTTCTTCATTTGGTCTTTCTTGTAGGCCACTTTGGTCTCTCCAGTAGTCAGTAAGCCTTCCTGATATACTAATTTCAGTGCATCTTCATCATTGTTCTTCAGATATTCTTCCAAAGCCATTTTTTCTTCTTCAACCATCTGATGTACTTGTAGCATTCCACGCCCACCTATCTGCCTTGGTAGATAAAGTCTGTCAATGTTACTGCGTGGATGAAGGGCATGATTCATTGTCATTATTTTTCTAATCTTCCTATCCATTGCTTTTAGTTCTGCTTGAGTCCAGTCCACTACTCCAGCTGTGTACCTAATGACTGGAATTGCCCAGGTGTTTATTGCTTTTATGGTATTTCCTCCATTGAGTTTGGATTTTAAGATCTTCTTCACTCTCTGGATGTATTCACCTGTAACCTTTTTCTTGACTTCAGTGTGCTTGATGTTGTCAGCTTGAAGGATACCCAAGTATTTGTAGTAATCTTCCTCATCCAGACTCTTAATGTTATTTTCGTGGGGCATTTTGATTCCTTCAGTTTTCACTATTTTTCCTTGTTTGATAGTAAGTGTGGCACATTTGTCCAAGCCAAACTCCATTACAATATCTTGGCTATATATACGGACAGTGTTGAGCAGCGATTCTATTTCAGATGATGTTTTTCCATACAGCTTCAGATCATCCATGTAAAGGAGATGGGATAGTCTGGTAGATGTTTTTGATGTTTGATAGCCATGTCTGAGTTATTCAGTATTGCTGACAGAGGAAACAGTGCAAGAACAACCATCAATGGAGAAACTGCCAAGGAATCGTCAGTACCTGAAAAGGAAGAAACAGTTCAGTTCTGGAAGCAGATATGGGATAACCCAAAGAAATACAACAAGAATGCGGCTTGGTTAAAGGAGGTGGATGCAAATAAAACAGAAGTTGAAATGAAAGAACTAGTAATAACAACAAAAATGGTAGAAAAAAGAGCAAGGGAAATCAAAAATTGGTCAGCACCAGGTGAAGATGAACTGCATGGGTTTTGGTTGAAACATCTAATGTTATACACCCACTCATTGCCAAGCAGTTCAAAACAATATATTACACAGGAGAGAAACTTGAAAGTGGCTTACTGGAAAACTACCTAATAATGAAAAATCCAGCAAAAGGACCAACACCAGGTACTACACGCCAATTAATGCTACCAACAAACTTTCAAATTACTAACTGGTGTGGTAGCTGATGCAGTAACAACAGCATCTAGTGGAAAACAATCTCTTTCCACATGAGCAGCAAAGGAAAACCGCCCCAATAGCAGAGGAACAAAAGATCAAACTCCTAATAGACAAAATGATCTTGGGGAAAACTTGCAAGAAAAGGAAGGACCAACCTAATTGTTGGACTGATTGGACTCCAAAAAAGGATTTGACTCTCTGCACATGATGGTAATCAAGTGCTAGAACTAACAGGAGTCAGTAGAAAACATCAGAAATTTGTGCAAAGATCGATGGCACAATGGAAGACACAGTTGCAGATCAATGGTGAGAGACTGGGAGAGGTTAATATCAAGAGAGGAATATTTCAAGGAGATTCATTATCACCATTACTATTTGTCATTGCGCTGTTTCCTCTGTCAACATTACTGAATAACTCAGGACATGGCTATCAAACATCAAAAACATCTGCCAGACAATTCCATCTACTTTACATGGATGATCTGAAACTGTATGGAAAAACATCATCTGAAATAGAATCGCTGCTCAACTCTGTCCGTATATATAGCCAAGATATTGTAATGGAGTTTGGCTTGGACAAATGTGCCACACTTGCTATCAAACAAGGAAAAATAGTGAAAACTGAAGCAATCAAGATGCCCCGCGAAAATAACATTAAGAGTCTGGATGAGGAAGATTACTACAAATACTTGGGTATCCTTCAAGCTGACAACATCAAGCACACTGAAGTCAAGAAAAAGGTTACAGGTGAATACATCAAAAAGAGTGAAGAAGATCTTAAAGTCCAAATTCAATGGAGGAAATACCATAAAGGCAATCAACACCTGGGCAATCCCAGTCATTAGGTACACAGCTGGAATAGTGGACTGGACTCAAGCAGAACTAAAAGCAATGGATAGGCAGACCAGAAAAATAATGACAATGAATCACGCCCGTCATCCACGCAGTGACATTGATAGACTTTATCTACCAAGGCAAATAGGTGGGCGTGGAATGCTACAAGTACATCAGATGGTTGAAGAAGAAAAAATGGCTTTGGAAGAATGTCTGAAGAACAATGATGAAGATGCACTGAAATTAGTATATCAGGAAGGCTTACTGACTACTGGAGAGACCAAACTGGCCTACAGGAAAGACCAAATGAAGAACAGAATAGAGGCATGGGAAGACAAAGCACTACATGGCCAATACATTAAAAAATAGCTGGGAAAGCAGATAATAACAAGACCTGGCAATGGCTAAGAGCAGGAAAATTGAAGAAAGAGACCGAGGGACTAATTCTGGCGGCACAAGACCAAGCCTTAAGGACAAATGCATACAAAGTCAAAATTGAGAAGACAGCAACAGACAGTAAGTGCCGCCTATGCAAAGAAGCTGAAGAAACAGTGGACCACTTGGTAAGCTGTTGCAAGAAGATTGCACAGACTGACTACAAGCAGCGGCATGACAAAGTAGCAACAATGGTGCATTGGAAGATCTGCAAAAAATATCATTTGCCTGTAAGCAAAAACTGGTGGGATCATAAAATAGAGAAAGTCATAGAAAATGATAAAATTAAACTGCTCTGGGACTTCAGAATTCAAACAGACAAGCACCTGCAACATAACACCCCAGACTTAACAATTGTCGATAAGAAAGACAAAAAAGTCTGGATAGTGGAGTGGCAGTGCTGGAGACAGCAGAATAGAAGAGAAAGAACTGGAGAAGATAACAAAATACAAAGACCTACAAATAGAAATAGAAAGACTGTGGCAAAAGCAAGCAAGGGTAGTACCAATAGTCATAGGCTCCTTGGGTGCAATCCCAAAACAACTGGAGCACCACTTGAACACCATTGGCATTGACAAATTCGCTATTAGTCAATTGCAAAAGGCAGCCTTATTAGGAACTGCTTCCATCCTGCGACGATATCTGTAATACCATCAAACATCCACATCTGCCTATCCCAGGTCCTGGGTAAGGACTCGATAGGTAGACAAAATGCCAAATCCAGTCTGAACATCTGGCTGACTGTGCGATGATCCATAATGATATGTATAGATAAATCAAGAAAAAAACCTATAGTAGGAACTTTTTCTTTTTTAAAGAGAAAAGTAGCAATATTTGGTTTGTGTATATTTATATATATATACCACCTTCATTGTTTACTGCCTTGTGATGGTTAAGGGGCTTGCATAACTCAATGAAGCTATGAGCTATGCCATGCAGGGCCACCAAAGATGGACAGGACACATAGCAGATAGTTTAGACAAAATGTGATCCACTTGAGAAGGAAATGGCAACCCACTATAGGATTGGAAAAGGTCACTTCACATTTCAATTCCAAAGAAAGGCAATGCCAATGAATGTTCAAATTATCGCACCATTGCACTCATTTCACATGGAAGTAAAGTTATGCTTAAAATCCTACAAGCTAGACTCCAGCAGTATGTGGATCGAGAACTTCCAGAAGTACAGGCAGGATTTTGAAGAGGCAGAGGAACTAGAGATCAAATTGCCAACATACGCTGGATCATGGAGAAAGCTAGGGAGTTCCAGAAAAACATCTATTTCTGCTTCATTGCCTGTACTAAAGTCTTTGATTGTGTGGATCACAACAAATTGTGGCAAGTTCTTAAAGAGATGAGAGTACCAAACCATCTCATTTGTCTCTTGGGAAACCTATATGCGGGTCAAGAAGCAACAGTGAGAACTGGACATGAAACCACTGATTGGTTCAAAATTGGAAAGGAGTCCGGTAAGGCTGTATTCTGTCACCCTGTCTATTTAACTTATATGCAGAGCACATCATGAAAAAGGCAGGGCTAGATGATTCAAAAGTTGGAATTAAGATTGCCGGGAGCAATATCAACAACCTAAGATATGCAGATGATACCACTCTAATGGCAGAAAGTGAAGAGGAACTAAAGAGCCTCTTGATGCGGGTGAAGAAGGAGAGTGCAAAAGTTGGCTTGAAACTAAACATTAAGAAAACCAAGATCATGACATCTGGCCCTCTCAATTCCTGGCAAATAGATGGGGAAGAAATGGACGTAGTGACAGATTTTATCTTCTTGGGCTCCAAGTTCACCACAGATGGAGACTGCAGCCAAGAAATTAAAAGACGCTTGCTCCTGGGGAGGAAAGATAGGGCAAATCTAGACAGCATACTAAAAAGCAGAGACATCACCCTGCCAACAAAAGTACATATAGTCAAGGCCATGGTTTTCCCAGTTGCAATATGTGGCTGTGAAAGTTGGACCATAAGACGGGCAGAGCGCAAAAGAATTGAGGCCTTTGAACTATGGAGCTGGAGAAGACTCCTGCGAGTCCCCTGGACTGCAAGGCGATCAAACTCGTCAGTCCTAGAGGAGATCAACCCTGACTGCTCATAAGAAGGCCAGATCCTGAAGTTGAAACTCAAGTACTTTGGCCACCTAATGAGAAGGAAGGAGAACAGCCTAATGCTGGGAAAGATTGGGAGCAATAGAAGAAAGGGACGATAGAGAATGAGGTGGCTAGATGGAGTCACTGAAGCAGTAGGCAAATGGACTCCAGAAGATGGTAGAGGACAGGAAGGCCTGGAGGAACATTGTCCATGGGGTTGCGATGGGTCGGACACGACTTCGCAACTAACAACAACATATATATATATATTTGTTTTCTGAGGTTTTTGCGGGTATTTGTATGTAGGTCTTTGGTTGTTCGGGTTTTCTCCCGCGTAAAATTGGAAGTGTCTTGGCGACGTCGCCAAGACACTTCCAATTTTACGCGGGAGAAAAACCCGAACCAACCAAAGACCTACATATATATATATATGTAGGTCAAAAGAGGAACCAACATCTTCCCTGGTCCAACACCTTAAAGCCACAGGACATGAAATTGACTTTAAAAATACCAGAACCATTGTCAAAAGTGAACATTTTAATAACAGAATAATCAGAGAAGCAATCGAGATAGAAAAACGCCCACACAGCATGAACAAGCGAGATGATACCTCCCGCCTACCAGCCTTTTGGAAACCCGCCCTTATTGACAAACAACTCCCTAACACAAAAAATGATACCAGACCCACACTCACAAAAACCACACAGGAGGTCACCACCACACATCCACGTAAAAAACAAACCCAAAGCCACACCGATGACGAGGCATGACCACAAACCAGAAGCCAGACCACAGCTGCATCATTAGCCACTTTAAACCCCTCCAATCCATACATGAAGCAAACTGACACCCTCCATGAAGAGGAAGCACGACCACGAACGCGAAGCCAAAAAAATAGCAAGGCAGCCCAAAATCTCAAACCCCTCTGCAACTCAGACTAACCTGAGCACAACCAAACAGAACACTCCCCCAGCCAATCAGAGCACAGCCAAGCCCCTAACCATTCAGAACACACCTCCACCCAATCAGAACACAGCCAAGCTCCCACCCAATCAGTTCATACCCCCACTGGCAGTTAAAAGGAAGAAACAGCTAAGACCACACATTGCTGCTCAAAGCACGAAGCTGAAAACACCGGCCTGAAGATGACGAATGGGACTTCGTCGAAATGTCGCCAAGACACTTCCAATTTTACGCAGGAGAAAACCCGAACAACCAAAGACCTACGTACAAATACCCGCGAAAACCTCAGAAAACAAATATCGAACCTCTATGGGGAGGAAATCCACCATCTGACCAGGACCTATGAAAAACTTGAAGTCCAAAGAGCTTCCATTTTATGCGACCTCGCATTCCTACGCAACTGCCGAGATCAAAATCTAATCCCCACATATTTCCTACTGAAATTCCACTCCAACTCTGCAGCCACCAAACGGATCCTGAAAAGAACAGAATTGCCCTATCAGAATGAACTTCAACACAAAAAGATTCCTCCTAGACCGAATTAACAAAGATCTCCTCACACTCCACCTCAAACTCAGCAACAAGATCCACCCCGCACTTTGGGACAAATCCAAACAACTTGCCGTCTGGAGAGCCGAAACACAGACCCCCCTCAAGACAGATACACACACCAACAAACTCCGAAGACTACAAGAACGCCAGAAACAAACCCCTCCTCCCTCACAGCCACACATGAAACAAACAGTGCATAACATCTCAGATAGGATCCTCACCAAAGCCGAAACCAATGTCCTTTCCAAAGGATTCAACTTTGCCGTCGCTCCCAAACACATCCCCACTGAAACCATTATATGTGGAGTTGAAACCAGCCTGACTAAAATCAACCCCGACGACGCCAACAGAATCAGACTCGAAATCACCAACAGCCTCTGCACCAGCAAGCCACCCAAAAGCAACTTACCCAAAGAGGAACAGACAGCACTACGTATCCTTAAAGAAGACACCAGCATAATAATCCTACCAGCAGACAAGGGCAACGCCACGGTGGTTATGAACACATCTGACTACCAAACCAAATTAACCAACCTACTCCAAGACTCCACCTACAAACCCCTAAACACAGATCCCACCACCTACCTGGAAAAAACCACCAGATCCAAAATAAAAGCCTCCCCCATTAGCGAAGAGATCCAGCAAAGAATCATCCCCAGAGAGAAATCATCCAGATGCCCCAAACTCTATGGTCTCCCCAAGATACACAAAGAAGGAACCCCACTCAGACCTATAGTCAGCTCCATAGGCTCACCTCTACAAAACCTAGCCAAATTTCTCGCAAAACAACTACAGCCCTATGCAGAATCCATCACCTCACACGTAAAAAACTCATTCCAGTTTATAGAGATCATAAAGAAACAAAACTTACAGCCAGCGACCTACTAGTGAGCTTCGATGTCATATCCCTCTTCACCCAAGTGCCTATCAAAGAAGCCTTGACAGCTATTCAAAACAAATATAACCCCCCCAAACACATCTTAGATCTGACCAACCACTGCCTAT
>NW_024097609.1:0-7743 GCF_016545835.1 Crotalus tigris
CCACACTTACTATCAAACAAGAAAAAGTAGTGAAAACTGAAGGACTCAAGATGCCCCATGAAAATAACATTAACAGTCTGGATGAGGAAGATTACTACAAATACTTGGTTATCCTTCAAGCTGACAACATCAAGCACACTGAAGTCAAGAAAAAGATTAGAGGTGAATACATCAAGAGAGTGAAGAAGATCTTAAAGTCCAAACTCAATGGAGGAAATACCATAAAGGCAATCAACACCTGGGCAATTCAGGTCATTAGGTACACAGCTGGAATAGTGGACTGGACTCAAGCAGAACTAAAAGCAATGGATAGGAAGACCAGAAAAATAATGACAATGAATCATGCCCTTCATCCACGCAGTGACATTGACAGATTTTATCTACCAAGGCAAATAGGTGGGTCGTGGAATGCTAAAGTAATCAGATGGTTGAAGAAGAAAAAATGGCTTTGGAAGAATATCTGAAGAACAATGATGAAGATGCACTGAAATTAGTATATCAGGAAGGCCTACTAACTACTGGAGAGACCAAACTGGCCTACAAGAAAGACCAAATGAAGAACAGAATAGAGGCATGGGAAGACAAAGCACTACATGGCCACTACATGAAAAAAATAGCTGGGAAAGCAGATAACAATACAACCTGGCAATGGCTAAGAGCAGGAAAATTGAAGAAAGAGACGAGTAGCTGCTTTCAAGACATTGCACAGACTGACTCGAAGCATCGGCATGACAAAGTATCAACAATTGTGCAGTTGGAAGATCTGCAAAAAATATTCATTTGCCGGTAATAATATTCCATTGATTATTATGATTACTAGTACGCTTGACGTGGTTTGTTGGCTTGTTACTCTGAGGCAGATGATAGCTACGCCAGAGTTCAAACCATACGGACAGTCTCATCAAGAGTAAATACAAGAGTGTCTCTCCCATAAAAAATATGGTGAGACGTAAATTACAGAATGCCATACCAGCTCGGATGTCGCCGGGTTAACAAGGTCCGCGCTAGATATTGGAGTTCCTGGATATCTGGTGAAAAATGGGTTACAGGACTCAGGATTGTTGGCTGAGCAACCAGGGCCAGCAGCTGCAGAACTACTGGACGAAAAGGTGTTTACCCCGTCACAGATACACAGTGATTGAAAACAAAGAAATAACGATCTGTTACTACAGATCAAGTCCAACAAGAAAATTGAAGAAAGAGACCGAGGGACTAATTCTGGCTGCACAAGACCAAGCCTTAAGGACAAATGCATATAAAGTCAAAATTGAGAAGACAGCAACAGACAGTAAGTGCCGCCTATGCAAAGAAGCTGAAGAAACAGTGGACCACCTGGTAAGCTGTTGCAAGAAGATTTCACAGACTGACTACAAGCAGCGGCATGACAAAGTAGCAACAATGGTGCATTGGAAGATCTGCAAAAAATATCATTTGCCTGTAAGCAAAAACTGGTGGGATCATAAAATAAGAAAGTCATAGAAAATGATAAAATTAAACTGCTCTGGGACTTCAGAAATCAAACAGACAAGCACCTGCAACATAACACCCCAGACTTAACAATTGTCGATAAGAAAGACAAAAAAGTCTGGATAGTGGACGTGGCAGTGCCTGGAGATAGCAGAATAGAAGAGAAAGAACTGGAGAAGATAACAAACTACAAAGACCTACAAATAGAAATAGAAAGACTGTGGCAAAAGCAAGCAAGGGTAGTACCAATAGTGATAGGCTCCTTGGGTGCAATCCCAAAACAACTGGAACACCACTTGAACACCATTGGCATTGGCAAATTCGCTATTAGTCAATTGCAAAAGGCGGCCTTACTAGGAACTGCTTCCATCCTGCGACGTTATCTGCAATACCATCAAACATCCACATCAGCCTATCCCAGGTCCTGGTTAGGACCGATAGGTAGAAAAGTGGGCCAAATCCAAAATCTGAACATCTGGCCTTATGTTCGATGATTAAATAATAATAATAATAATAATAATAATAATAATAACCCCAGTGAGGCACTACCTTGACCCCCAGTGAGGCACTACCTTGACGTGGTTGTGGGGCTTGTGTACTCTGAGGAAGATGAGAGCTATGCCAGAGGTTCAACCATACTGGACAGGTCTCATCAGAGGAGTCAAACAAAGAGTGTGTCTCCCATAAAAAATATGGTGAGACGTAAATTTCAGAATGCCATACCGACTCGGATGTCGCCCAGGTTAACAAGGTCCGTGTTCGATATTGGAGTTCCTGGATATCTGGTGAAAATGGGTTACAGGACTCATACTTTGTCTGAAGCAACCAGGGCCAGCAGCTGCCAAACTCTTGGAGAAAAGGTTTTACCCCGTCCGCGGATACACAGTGATGAAACAAAGAATAATGATCTTTTAACTACAGATCAATTCCCACAAGAAAGGATATCTACAAAATGCCCATTCGGAAGAACACATCCCCAAATCAGAAAGAACGAACTAGAGACTAGCCGATCAACGCCGTTTATAACACGAAATAAATATGCACAGAACAGAATTGGAGGACGAACTGCAAAGGTTTACCCAGGCAAGAAATCATAGCCTTACCAGAAGTATTCAAATGTAGAGCAAAACAGGGGAGTGGCAGTGAAGGAAATCTAGCAGAGAATATACAACGTGTTCTCATTTGGAAACCAGCACCACTACCTCAGGAAGAACAAAACCCTCTAACTAAAGAAATAAAAGAATTGAAACAAAGAATAACTGAGCATCTAGAACAGCACAAAAACAACAGAATAAGGCTACCTGCATTGAAGCTTGTTCCAGAGAAACAGCTAGCACAAGCATTAAAAGATGCAAATACTGCAATATCAAGTATAAGCACCAATTCACTGCAAGAAACAAACCAACTAATGTACAGCACAGCTGCAGTTATAACTGAATACCTGGGATGCAAAATCAACAAAGAAGAAAAACAAACCAACAGTGCACCAGAAAAATGGAAGGTTAGACTAGAAAATAAGATCAGCAAGTTAAGATCACATGCAAGCAAGCTAGAACAGATGAAAAAAAAGAAGCTGAAGAACAAGAAGACCAAAGAATACCTAATCAAGAAATACCACTTAGAAACAAGGAAGATCAAAGAAGCACTGGAAATAATAAAGCAACAAATAACAGCTATAGCCAGGAAAATCATAGATATGAAGCTCGAATTGCAAACTATAGGCAGAACCTCCAATTTCAATCCAATCAGAAATGTTTCTACCAATCCATCAATGGAGAAACTGCAATGAATCAGTCAGTACCTGACAAGGAAGAAACAGTGCAGTTCTGGAAGCAGATATGGGATAACCCAAAGAAATACAACAATGATGCGGCTTGGTTAAAAGAGGTAGATGCAAATAAAACAGAAGTTGAAATGAAAGAACTAGTAATAACAACAAAAATGGTAGAAAAAAGCAAGAAAATCAAAATTGGTCAGCACCAGGTGAAGATGAACTGCATGGGTTTTGGTTGAAACATCTAACTGTTATACACCCACTCATTGCCAAACAATTCAACAATATACTACAAGTAGGAGAAATTGAAAAGTGGCTAACAACTGGGAAAACCTACCTAATAATGAAAAATCCAGCAAAAGGGGCAACACCAGGTAGCTACAGGCCAATTACCTGCTTACCAACAACTTTCAAATTACTAACTGGTGTGATAGCTGATGCAGTACAACAGCATCTAGTTGAAAACAATCTCTTTCCACCTGAGCAGAAAGGAAACCGCCCCAATAGCAGAGGAACAAAAGATCAACTCCTAATAGACAAAATGATCTTGGACAACTGCAAGAGAAGGAAGACCAACCTGAATGTGGCATGGCTTGACTACAAAGCATTTGACTCTCTCCACATGATTGATAATACAGTGCCGAAAATAACGGAGTCAGTAGAAACATCAGAAATTTTGCAACAGATCATGGCACAATGGAAGACACAGTGGCAGATCAATGGTGAAAAGCTGGGAGAGGTTAATATCAAGAGAGGAATATTTCAAGGAGATTCATTATCACCATTACTATTTGTTATTGCACTGTTTCCTCTGTCAACAATACTGAATAACTCAGGACGTGGCTATCAAACATCAAAAACATCTGCCAGACTATCCCACCTCCTTTATATGGATGATCTGAAGCTGTATGGAAAAACATCATCTGAAATAGAATCGCTGCTCAACACTGTCTGTTTATATAGCCAAGATATTGTAATGGAGTTTGGCTTGGACAAATGTGCCACACTTACTATCAACACAGGACAATAATGAACAACTGAAGGATCAAAGATGCCCGCACGAAATAACATTAGAGTCTGATGAGAATAGTACTACAAATACTTGGGTATCCTTCAAGCCTTACAACATCAAGCACACTGAGCAAGATAAACGATTAGAGGTGAATACATCAAGAGAGTGAAGAAGATCTTAAAGTCCAAACTCAATGTAGGAAATACCATAAAGGCAATCAACACCTGGGCAATTCCAGTCATTAGGTACACAGCTGGAATAGTGTACTGGACTCAAGCACAAGTAAAAGCAATGGATAGGAAGACCAGAAAAATAATGACAATGAATCATGCCCTTCATCCACGCAGTGACATTGATAGACTTTATCTAACAAGGCAAATAGGTGGGCGTGGAATGCTACAAGTACATCAGATGGTTGAAGAAGAAAAAATGGCTTTGGAAGAATATCTGAAGAACAATGATGAAGATGCACTGAAATTATATATCAGGAAGGCTTACTGACTACTGGAGAGACCAAACTGGCCTACAAGAAAGACCAAATGAAGAACAGAATAGAGGCATGGGAAGACAAAGCACTACATGGCCAATACATGAAAAAAATAGCTGGAAAAGCAGATAATAATAAAACCTGGCAATGGCTAAGAGCAGGAAAATTGAAGAAAGAGACCGAGGGATTAATTCTGGCTGCACAAGAACAAGCCTTAAGGACAAATGCATACAAAGTCAAAATTGAGAAGACAGCAACAGACAGTAAGTGCCAAAGCCTATTCAAAAGAAGTGAAGAAACAGTGGACACTTTAGCTGTTGCAAGAAGATTTCACATCAACCTGATTACAATCAGTCGCATGACAAAGTAAGCAACAATGGTCTTTGGAAGATCTGCAAAAATATCATTTGCCTGTAAGCAAAAACTGGTGGGATCATAAAATAGAGAAAGTCATAGAAAATGATAAAATTAAACTGCTCTGGGACTTCAGAATTCAAACAGACAAGCACCTGCAACATAACACCCCAGACTTAACAATTGTCGATAAGAAAGACAAAAAAGTCTGGATAGTGGACGTGGCAGTGCCTGGAGATAGCAGAATAGAAGAGAAAGAACTGGAGAAGATATCAAAATACAAAGACCTACAAATAGAAATAGAAAGACTGTGGCAAAAGCAAGCAAGGGTCGTACCAATAGTCATAGGCTCCTTGGGTGCAATCCCAAAACAACTGGAGCACCACTTGAACACCATTGGCATTGACAAATTCGCTATTAGTCAATTGCAAAAGGCAGCCTTATTAGGAACTGCTTCCATCCTGCGACGATATCTGTAATACCATCAAACATCCACATCTGCCTATCCCAGGTCCTGGGTAAGGACTCGATAGGTCGACAAAATGCCAAATCCAGTCTGAACATCTGGCTGACTGTGCGAGGATCGATAATAATAATAATAATTCAACAATGATACTACAAATAGATTGAAAAGTGCTAACAACGGGAAACTACTAATATGACATTCCATCAAATGGGCAACACATTTAACTACACAGTCAATTACCTGCTTACCACAACTTTCAAAATTACTAACTTTGGAGTAGCTGATGCGTGCACAGCAATCTAGTATGAACACAATCTCTTTCCACCTGAGGCAGAAGGAAAACCGCCCCAATAGCAGAGGACAAAAGATCAACTCCTATAGACAAAATGAGCTTGAAAACTGCAATAGAAGGAAGTACCACCTGAATGGTGGAATGGACATTGACTACAAAAAGCATTTGACTCTCTGCCACATGACTGGATAATCAAGTGCCTAGAAATAACAGGAGTCAGTAGAAATATCAGAAAATCTGTGCAAAGATCGATGGCACAATGGAAGACACAGTTGCAGATCAATGGTGAGAGACTGGGAGAGGTTAATATCAAGAGAGGAATATTTCAAGGAGATTCATTGTCACCATTACTATTTGTTATTGCACTGTTTCCTCTGACAACAATACTGAATAACTCAGGACATGGCTATCAAACATCAAAAACATCTACCAGACTATCCCATCTCCTTTACATGGATGATCTGAAGCTGTATGGAAAAACATCATCTGAAATAGAATCGCTGCTCAACACTGTCCATATATATAGCCAAGATATTGTAATGGAGTTTGGCTTGGACAAATGTGCCACACTTACTATCAACAAGGAAAAATAGTGAAAACTGAAGGAATCAGATTGCCCCACGAAAATTAACATTAAGAGTCTTGATGATGAGATACTACAAATACTTGGGGATCCTTCAAGCTGACAACATCAAGAACACTGAAGTCAAGAAAAAGATTAGAGGTGAATACATCAAGAGAGTGAAGAAGATCTTAAAATCCAAACTCAATGGAGGAAATACCATAAAGGCAATCAACACCTGGGCAATCCCAGTTATTAGTACACAGCTGGAATAGTGGATTGGACTCAAGCAGAACTAAAAGCAATGGATAGGCAGACCAGAAAAATAATGACAATGAATCATGCCCTTCATCCACGCAGTGACATTGATAGACTTTATCTACCAAGGCAAATAGGTGGGCGTGGAATGCTACAAGTATATCAGATGGTTGACGAAGAAAAAATGGCTTTGGAAGAATATCTGAAGAACAATGATGAAGATGCACTGAAATTAGTATATCAGGAAGGCTTACTAACTACTGGAGAGACCAAACTGGCCTACAAGAAGGACCAAATGAGACAAATAGAGGCATGGGAAAGACAAGCAACTACAGGCCAATACTGAAAAAAATAGCTGGAAAGCAGATATAGAATAACCTGCCAATGGCTAAGAGCAGGAAAAACTTGAAGAAAGAGGACCAGGGACTAATGCCGGCTGCACAAGACAAAGCCTTAAGGACAAATGCTACAAAGTCAAATTTGAGAAGACAAGCAACAGACAAACTTAAGTGCCGCCGCCTATGCAAAGAAGCTGAATAAAACAGTGGACCACTTGGTAAGCTGTTGCAAGAAGATTGCACAGACTGATTACAAGCAGCGGCATGACAAAGTAGCAACAATGGTGCATTGGAAGATCTGCAAAAAATATCATTTGCCTGTAAGCAAAAACTGTTGGGATCATAAAATAGAGAAATTCATAGAAAATGATAAAATTAAACTGCTCTGGGACTTCAGAATTCAAACAGACAAGCACCTGCAACATAACACCCCAGACTTAACAATTGTCGATAAGAAAGACAAAAAAGTCTGGATAGTGGATGTGGCAGTGCCTGGAGATATCAGAATAGAAGAGAAAGAACTGGAGAAGATAACAAAATACAAAGACCTACAAATAGAAATAGAAAGACTGTGGCAAAAGCAAGCAAGGGTAGTACCAATAGTAATAGGCTCCTTGGGTGCAATCCCAAAACAACTGGAGCACCACTTGAACACCATTGGCATTGACAAATTCGCTATTAGTCAATTGCAAAAGCGGCCTTATTAGGAACTGTTTCCATCCTGCGACGATAT
>NW_024097610.1:0-37007 GCF_016545835.1 Crotalus tigris
CAAATAAACCTGTTATTCCAAAGAATACATTCTTAATCTATTTAAAATATATATTCTAATAATCACCCAGTTTTCTCTTACTTCTAACTCCAAATCTTAATCCTTAAATCAATCCATAATTATACAGTGCCTTTGATCTATCACATGTAATTTTGAATTTAACTTTTCAATCTTATTCTGGCCTTTTTTTTGTGCCAGTCAAGTTTCCATAACAAAGCATCCCTTTCAACCAATAAGTCTCTCTTTGTTGCTTGTAGCATCATCTGAGACAGTAAGAAGCATCCTGTCCTCTGCATTGGGCGTCTGTTTCTTTTATCTTTAAAGCTTCGTTGCTTTAAAGGCTCAAATCTCAATCTTTGATTTTTCTGATCCTCAAAGGTATAGATGAAATGCTTATAGGGTAAAGTAAATTCCTCTTAGTCTCGATTAAATCCTCTTCTAGTATGTTTTGGTTTGTAGAAGTCAGATGTGGTCTGAAAGTCAGTTTGAAGGTTTGGAATATGGCTTCTGACTCTTAATTCTGTAGAAATCCCTTTATAGCACATATTTCTTCAGTAGCTTCATAGATCTTTTCCAATATAAGTTTATAGTTCAATTGTGAATAAGGTTTCTCCATTTTAATAATACTTGAAGAGAGTGCCTTTTTTTCTTTTAGTGGAGGTTGTATTTAATAAAAGTAAAGCAGTATCCACCCCCACAGTTCCCACAGCAGCATCCGCTTATCTTTTCTCTTCAAAAGTAGTTTGAAGGCCAAGTCCATCTCATCTCCAAACAGTAACCAGCAGTTGCAATGTTAACTTCTCACCTCTAGATGTCCTCAATAGAATTAAAAATCTTTTCCAGACACCATTCCCCCCCCCTTTTCTATCTTTTAGAGAAAGAGGCGGAAAATAATATAAAATATTATAAAAATATAAAATCATAATCTTCCAGTATAATATAATAATAGAGCTCTTTAAAAAAAAGGTTTTTTTTCTGTACCCCAAAATAGAGAAGAATAAAGTGTAGTTTTAAACTTTTTTATTTTAACCTTTTGGTTCAGCGCCTTTTTTCCCACACATACCAAAGCTGCTTTTTCAAGACAGGAAAATGATTCCAACAGAACTTTTACAGGCAAAAAAAAAGAGAACAAAATAGGATGAAGAGAGGAGGAGAAGGGGTCTCACCTGGATCATCTGTGGTGGGTCTATTCACGCTTAGATGTTGCTGTGACTTTCGGCTGGTGGAGCAGGGTAATCAGCCATCTTACAGGACGATCTTTTGCTCCATCGGCCCTCAGGAAATAGCTGGAGCCACGAGAGAAAGTGCTGCCCTCTTGCAATCTCCAGCAAGCCTCCTCCTCGGTGGTCGCCCCTCCAGGGCGACTTTCGACCCACAAGGGGTCTACCGGCGAAGAAAAATCCAGCGTAACCGGAGTCACCGCAAACCAGAACCGGAAGTCGGAAAAGAGTGTTTGTTATGACCATTGTATTCTCTTGACAAAATTCTATCAGCCTGTGCCCTGCTTCATTTTGTACTCCAAGGCCAAACTTGCCTGTTATTCTGATTATCTTTTGGTTTCTCCTTTAGCATTCCAATCCCCCATGATGATAAAGACATCAGTTTTTGGTGTTAATTCTATAAGGTGCTGTAGGGCTTCATAGAACCGGTCAATTTCATCCTCTTCAGCACCAGTGGTTGGGGCATAGAGTTGGACTACTGTGATATTGAATGGTTTGCCTTGGATTCGAACTGAGATCATTCTGTCATTTTGGGGATTGTATCCCAGTATTGCTTTTCCTATTCTTTTATTGACTATGAAGGCTACTCCATTTCTTCTGAGGGATTCTTGCCCGCAGTAGTATACCTGATGGTCATCTGAGTTAAATTCACCCATTCCTGTCCATTTTAGTTTGCTGATTCCTAAGATGTCGATGTTCAGTCTTGTCATCTCTTTTTGACTACGTCTAGCTTGCCTTGATTCATGGATCTTACATTCCAGGTTCCTATGGAGAAAAGATCTTTACATTATTAGTGAGAATTAAAATAGAATATACTCAAATAGATAAGATGTGTACTTTGAATATTAGATATTGTTATGAGTTGAGATAAAGAAAACTTTGGTCATTTAAAACTTGGAAGTATAAATATTAACAGTTAAATTTGAACATTGATTTGCTTATAAAGGTTAAGTGTAAAGGTAATTAAGATATATATAAGCTAAAAATTATCGATAAATGTAATAAATATGTTCTTATTTAGCGGTAATAATAAAAATTACTAGCTTAAATATGAGATAGTAGATATTAAGAGAAAAAGAGAGGAAGTATTAAATGTTGAAATAAGGGAAATTTTGGTTACTATATTTAAGATATTTGGAAATTACCAGAAAATAAGAATATTATATTGTATTATTAATTAATTGATGTAAGATGGCGAGAATTCAAATAGATAAGATGTGTATCCTGAACATTAGATCTTGTGATGAATTGTGATAAAGGGAATTGGGATTATTTAAAACTTGGAAATTATAAATATTAAATGTGAAAGTTAAATAGAGAAGAGCAACAAAGATGATTAGGGGACTGGAGGCTAAAACATATAAGGAACGGTTGCTACAATTGTCTAGTTTAACGAAGAGAAGGAAAGGGGGGACATGATAGCAGTATTCCAATATCTCAGGGGCTGCCATAAAGAAGAGGGAATCAAGCTATTTTCCAACGCACCTGAAGGCAGGACAAGAAGCAATGGGTGGAAACTAATCAAGGAGAGAAGCAACCTAGAACTAAGGAGAAACTTCCTGACAGTGAGAACAATGAATCAGTGGAACAGCCTGCCTCCAGAAGCAGTAAATGCTCCAACACTGGAAGTTTTTAAGAAGAGACTGGACAGCCATTTGTCCGAAATGGTGTAGGGTTTCCTGCCTGAGCAGGGGGTTGGACTAGATGACCTCCAAGGTCCCTTCCAACTTTACTACTACTACTACTACTACTACTACTACTACTACTACTACTACTACTACTACTACTATTATTATTATATTAACGTGAAATTAAAAATTGGGAAAAACTAACTAGGACATTGATTGTCTAAAAAGATTGAATGTTAAAATAACTAGGATATGTATAAATTAAAAATTACTGATAAATGTAAGAAAGTTATTTTTATTTAATTGATATAATAAGAATTGTACTAATTTAAATGTGAGAGTAAATACCAAGGGGAAAAGAGAGGAAATATTTAATGTAATAGTTTGAGATCTGTACTAAAGATATTTGTATGTTATTGAATTATTGACCAACTCAGCTGCCACGTTGCTTTTCAAATATTTAAATGTAAAACTAAAAAATCAATAACATTTTCTAAAGAAAAAGAAAGAAATCCATTGTGGATCTGATAGGTATTTTGGAAAATAAGTTGACCCCCTCCTCTTTGGAGCAACCTCTCAAATACTGGAATACTGCTATCATGTATCTCCCCCCCCCCAGTTCTTCTTTTCTCTAGACTAGTCAAACCTAAATCCTGCAACTGTTCTTCATATGTTCTCGTCTCTATGCCTTTAATCATCTTACTTGCTCTTGTTTGCACTTTTTCCGAAGTCTCAACATCTATTTTGTAATGTGATAACCAAAACTGGATGCAGTATTCCAGGTGTGGCCTTACTAAGGCTTTATAAAGCGATATTAATATTTCCAGTGATTTTGATTCTGTGCCTCTGTTTATACAACCAAGGAATGTATTAACTTTTTTGGCTGCTGCTGCACACTGCTGGCTCATGTTTAAGTGATCATTTATTAGAACTCCAAGATCCCTCTCACAGTTACAGAGACAAATTTCACCTTATCTGTCAGTTTTCACCTCACTGGATTTCACCCAGGTGGCTTCAGACAACAGGTATCCCTTCCATTGTACTAGGTACTGCAATTTCTCTTTAAAAATTCTAGAGTGAAGAATACGTTTCACTTCATAGTGGGTCTGTCCTGCAACTACGAGGGGCCAATCTTTTTTCTCTTTGAAGAACACAGGGGCTCCCATGGTAGATTTGGCCCGTTCGATGAACCCCTTCGCTAGGTTTTTGTTCATATATCGCTACATCTTCTCCATTTCGAGGGGGGACATAGCATACATTCTCGGCCATGGGAATTTGGCTCCTGGCATCAGTTTGATAGAGTAGTCATTGAGTCTGTGAGGGGGTAGGGCATCACATTCTTTTTCACTGAATGCCTCCACCAGGTCCCGGTATTCATTGGGGATGAGTGGTTCGCCAGGCGGCGATGAGGCAGCCATGTGCACTCGTTCATTGGGTGGCCTAAGGTGTCCCGCAACATTGGTTGAAACAGCGGGAGGTTTAGGTCCTATAGGTCGTCTCACAGTTCTCATTCCTTTCTCCCACCAGATAAACGGCTTCCATTTCCAACGGCTATAAATTCACAGATTTTCTGGAGGGAAATTTAAACTAAACAGCGGGGACAGGGAGTTAATTGATACGGAACAACCCTGTCCCCGGCAATTTAAAAACTATAGGGCTATCAGTGCATGTAGCATAGATGTGGGTGTGGACAAGAATACCAACCTTGCTATCAATCAAAATGAAGCCTCTAATAGCGAGTGCCACATAAAGTGCACTAACCAAATAGGTGGTAAGACAATAGGGGAACTCAGACACCACACAGGCTATGTAGAAAGGAAACACAGGGCCACCCACAAAGGACTCAAATGTTTATACACCAATGCACAGAGTATGAACAGCAAACAGGGTGAACTAGAAATTCAGGTTAATGAGGGCAGATACGATATTGTTGCCATTACGGAAACATGGTGAGATGAAACCCACACATGGAACACACAGCTAGAGGGATTTAAATTATTTAAAAGAAACAGACCAAATAAAAGAGGAGGTGGAGTTGCTCTCTATATAAGAAATAACTACATCTCTACAGAAATAGAGTACAACAATGATAAAAACTGTCTTGAATGCATTTGGGTCAATATAAAAGGGGGGGGAAAATGACATTGCCATAGGTGTATACTACAGACCACCCAACCAAACAGAGGAAATAGATGAACTTTTTGCCAGTCAGCTAACTAAGGTATGTAGGAAGCACATCACAATAGTAATGGGGGACTTTAACTACCCTGACATCAACTGGGAGACAAACTCCGCACCAAGTGGAAGATCAAACAGGTTCCTGGCACACCTAGCAGACAACTTTGTCTCCCAAAAAGTAGAGAATGGAACTAGGGGATTAGCCATCTTGGATCTAATTCTCACTAACAGAGATGAAATGATAGACGGTGTTGAAGCCATAGGAACCCTGGGAGGAAGTGATCATGCAATATTAGAATTCAACATTATAGAAGCACAAACAATAGAACACAGTCAAACTAGAGTCTTGGACTTCAAGAGAGCTAATTTCAATAAACTTAGAGAGGGCTTGGGAAGGTTTCAATGGATGAGAATCCTCAAGAGGAAAACAACTCAAGAAGCTTGGGAAATTTTGAAAAATGAGATAATAAAAGCCCAGTCTAGCACAATACCAAAAAAGAGGAAAAATAACAGCTCTCAAAAGAAACCAGCATGGCTGCATAAAGAACTCTCTGACAAATTGAAAGATAAAAAGGCCAAGTATAGAAAGTGGAAAGAGGGGAACATAACTAAGTCAGAATATCAGCAAATAGCCCGAGCCTGCAAAGATGAAGTGAAGAAAGCCAAGGCTCAAAATGAACTAAGACTTGCGACCAAAGTCAAAAATAACAAAAAAAGCTTCTTTCAACATGTAAAAAACAAGAAAAAAGTGAAGGAAACGATTGGTCCATTAGTGGTGGAAGTGGCAAGAAGGTGACAAACAACAGGGAGAAAGCAGAACTATTTAACTCGTGTTTTGCATCTGTCTTTACACAAAGGGAAAAAACAGACCAACCTATCAAAAATAGTGCCATAAAAAACAGTATAGAAACACAAGTTAAGATAGGCAAGAAAATGGTTAGGGAGCACCTGTCCAGCTTAGATGAGTTCAAATCGCCAGGACCAGATGGATTACACCCCAGAGTTCTCAAGGAACTGGCAGATGTAATATCAGAGCCACTGAACTATATTTTTCAAAGATCCTGGAACACAGGGGAACTACCAGAGGACTGGAAAAGAGCTGATGTAGTTCCCATCCTCAAAAAAGAAAAAAAAAATGGATCCAGGGAATTACAGACCTATCAGCCTGACCTCAATACCTGGGAAGATCCTGGAAAAGATAATCAAACAACGAATCAACGAACACCTAGAGGCAAACAAAGTCATTACTAAAAGCCAACATGGGTTTGTCAAAAATAGATAATGCCAGACAAATCTTATTGCATTCTTTGACCAAGTGACAAAATTAGTGGATCAGAGGAATGCTGTGGACATAATTTACTTGGACTTCAGTAAGGCATTTGATAAAGTAGATCACAACCTAATACTTGACAAGATAGAAAAATGTGGGGTGTAGACAGCATCACCAAATGGATCTGTAGCTGGCTGACCGGCTGTACTCAGCGTGTGGTCCTCAATGGAACCACATCTATAGGGAGAGAAGTGTGTAGTGGGGTGCCCGAGGGCTCAATGTTCTGCGGCCCAGTACTCTTCAACATCTTCATCAACGACGTGGATGAAGGATAGATGGGGAATTCATCAAATTTGCAGACGACACAAGTGGCAGGAATAAGCCAACACTCCAGAAGACAGGCTCCAGATACAGAAAAGGATCTGGACAGACTTGAACACTGGCACTAACTACAAAATGGAAATTCAAGGTGAAAAAAGCCAGGTTCTACATTTAGCCAAGAAAAACCAAATGCACAAGTACAGCATAGGTGGCACCATTGCTCAATAGTAGTAACTGTGGCGAGGGACCTCGGAGTCCTAGTAGACAATCACTTAAAATATGAGCCAGCAGTGTGCTGCCAGCTGCCCAAAAAAGCCAACACAGTGCTAGGCTGCATAACAGAGGGATAGAATCAAGATCACATGAAGTATTAATACCACTTTACAATGCCTTGGTAAGACCACACTTGGAATACTGCATCCAGTTTTGGTCACCACTATGTAAAAAAGATGTTGAGACTCTAGAAAGAGTACAGAGAAGAGCAACAAAGATGATTAGGGGACTGGAAGCTAAAACATATAAAGAACGGTTGCTAGACTTGGGTATGTCTAGTTTAACGAAGAGAAGGACAAGGGGGGACATGATAGCAGTATTCCAATATCTCAGGGGCTGCCATAAAGACGAGGGAATTAAGCTATTTTCCAAAGCACCTGAAGGCAGGACAAGAAGCAGCGGGTGGAAACTAATCAAGGAGAGAAGCAACCTAGAAACTAAGGAGAAACTTCCTGACAGTGAGAACAATTAATCAGTGGAACAGCCTGCCTCCAGAAGCAGTAAATGCTCCAACACTGGAAGTTTTTAAGAAGAGACTGGACAGCCATTTGTCCGAAATGGTGTAGGGTTTCCTGCCTGAGCAGGGGGTTGGACTAGCTGACCTCCAAAGTCCCTTCCAACTTTACTACTATTATATTATTATTATTATTATTATTATATTATTATTATTATTATTATTAGTATTATTATGGATCATCGCACAGCCACAGCCAGAGTTCAGGAATGGATTGGGCATTTGCTACCCCTCGAGTCCCATACCCAGGACATGGGAAGGCTCTTTTTTGATGTGAATGTTTGATGGTATTACAGATATCATCGCAGGATGGAAGCAGTTCCTAGTAAGGCCGCCTTTTGCAATCGACTACTGGAGAATTTGTCAATGCCAATGGTGTCAAGTGGTGCTCCAGTTGTTTTGGGATTGCACCCAAAGCACCTATTACTATTGGTACTACCTTTGCTTGCTTTTGCCACAGTCTTTCTATTTCTATTTGTAGGTCTTTGTATTTTGTTATCTTCTCCAGTTCTTTCTCTCTATTCTGCTGTCTCCAGGCACTGCCACGTCCACTATCCAGACTTTTTTGTCTTTCTTATCGACAATTGTTAAGTCTGGGTGTTATGTTGCAGGTGCTTGTCTGTTTGAATTCTGAAGTCCCAGAGCAGTTTAATTTTATCATTTTCTATGACTTTCTCTATTTTATGATCCCACCAGTTTTTGCTTACAGGCAAATGATATTTTTTGCAGATCTTCCAATGCACCATTGTTGCTACTTTGTCATGCCGCTGCTTGTAATCAGTTTGTGCAATCTTCTTGCAACAGCTTACCAAGTGGTCCACTGTTTCTTCAGCTTCTTTGCATAGGCGGCACTTACTGTCTGTTGCTGTCTTCTCAATTTTGACTTTGTATGCATTTGTTCTTAAGGCTTGGTCTTGTGCAGCCAGAATTAGTCCCTCGGTCTCTTTCTTCAATTTTCCTGCTCTTAGCCATTGCCAGGTTTTATTATTATCTGCTTTCCCAGCTATTTTTTTCATGTATTGGCCATGTAGTGCTTTATCTTCCCATGCCTCTATTCTGTTCTTCATTTGGTCTTTCTTGTAGGCCACTTTGGTCTCTCCAGTAGTTAGTAAACCTTCCTGATATACTAATTTCAGTGCATCTTCATCATTGTTCTTCAGATATTCTTCCAAAGCCATTTTTCTTCTTCAACCATCTGATGTACTTGTAGCATTCCACGCCCACCTATTTGCCTTGGTAGATAAAGTCTATCAATGTCACTGCGTGGATGAAGGGCATGATTCATTGTCATTATTTTTCTGGTCTGCCTATCCATTTTAGTTCTGCTTGAGTCCAGTCCACTATTCCAGCTGTGTACCTAATGACTGGGATTGCCCAGGTGTTGATTGCCTTTATGGTATTTCCTCCATTGAGTTTGGACTTTAAGATCTTCTTCACTCTCTTGATGTATTCACTTCTAATCTTTTTCTTGACTTCAGTGTGCTTGATGTTGTCAGCTTGAAGGATACCCAAGTATTTGTAGTACTCTTCCTCATCCAGACTCTTAATGTTATTTTCGTGGGCATCTTGATTCCTTCAGTTTTCACTATTTTTCCTTGTTTGATATTAAGTGTGGCACATTTGTCCAAGCCAAACTCCATTACAATATCTTGGCTATATATACGGACAGTGTTGAGCAGCGATTCTATTTCAGATGATGTTTTTCCATACAGCTTCAGATCATCCATATAAAGGAGGTGGGATAGTCTGGCAGATGTTTTTGATGTTTGATAGCCATGTCCTGAGTTATTCAGTATTGTTGACAGAGGAAACAGTGCAATAACAAATAGTAATGGTGATAATGAATCTCCTTGAAATATCTCTCTTGATATTAACCTCTCCCAGCTTCTCACCATTGATCTGCAACTCTGTCTTCCATTGTGCCATCGATCTTTGCACAAATTTTCTGATGTTTCTACTGACTCCTGTTATTTCTAGGCACTTTATTATCCAATCATGTGGCAGAGAGTCAAATGCCTTTTTGTAGTCAATCCATGCAACATTCAGGTTGGTCTTCCTTCTCTTGCAGTTTTCCAAGATCATTTTGTCTATTAGGAGTTGATCTTTTGTTCCTCTGCTGTTGGGGCGGTTTCCTTTCTGCTCAGGTGGAAAGAGATTGTTTTCAACTAGATGCTGTTGTACTGCATCAGCTACCACACCAGTTAGTAATTTGAAAGTTGTTGGTAAGCAGGTAATTGGCCTGTAGTTACCTGGTGTTGCCCCTTTTGCTGGATTTTTCATTATTAGGTAGGTTTTCCCAGTTGTTAGCCACTTTTCAATTTCTCCTCCTTGTAGTATATTGTTGAACTGTTTGGCAATGAGTGGGTGTATAACAGTTAGATGTTTCAACCAAAACCCATGCAGTTCATCTTCACCTGGTGCTGACCAATTTTTGATTTTCTTTGCTCTTTTTTCTACCATTTTTGTTGTTATTACTAGTTCTTTCATTTCAACTTCTGTTTTATTTGCATCCACCTCTTTTAGCCAAGCTGCATCCTTGTTGTATTTCTTTGGGTTATCCCATATCTGCTTCCAGAACTGCACTGTTTCTTCCTTGTCAGGTACTGACTGATTCCTTGCAGTTTCTCCATTGATGGATTGGTAGAAACGTTTCTGATTGGATTGAAATTGGAGGTTCTGCCTATAGTTTGCAATTCGAGCTTCATATCTACTGATTTTCCTGGCTATAGCTGTTATTTGTTGCTTTATTATTTCCAGTGCTTCCTTGATCTTCCTTGTTTCTAAGTGGTATTTCTTGATTAGGTATTCTTTGGTCTTCTTGTTCTTCAGCTTCTTTTCTTTCATCTGTTCTAGCTTGCTTGCATGTGATCTTAACTTGCTGATCTTATTTTCTAGTCTAACCTTCCATTTTTCTGGTGCACTGTTTGTTTGTTTGTTTTTCTTCTTTGTTGATTTTGCATCCCAGGTATTCTGTTATAACTGCAGCTGTGCTGTACATTAGTTGGTTTGTTTCTTGCAGTGAATTGGTGCTTATACTTGCTATTGCAGTATTTGCATCTTTTAATGCTTGTGCTAGCTGTTTCTTGGAACAAGCTTCAATGCAGGCAGCCTTATTCTGTTGTTTTTGTGCTGTTCTAGATGCTCAGTTATTCTTTGTTTCAATTCTTTTATTTCTTTAGTTAGAGGGTTTTGTTCTTCCTGAGGAAGAGGTGCCTGGTTTCCAAATGAGAACAGTTGTATATCTCTGCTGGATTCCTTCACTGCCAACTCCCCCTGGTTTGCCTCTACATTCTGAATTACTTCTTGTAAGGCTTTGATTTCTTTGCCCTGGGTAAACCTTTGCAGTTCGTCCAATTCTGTTTCTGTAAATACTTTATTTCGTGTTATAAATCGGCGTTGATCTGCTAGTCTCTGTTCTGTTATTTCTGATTCTGGATGTTGTTCTTTCCAGAACTGGTGCATTCGTTTTAGATATCCTCTTCTTGTTGGACTTGATCTGTAGTAACAGATCATTATTTCTTTGTTTTCCATCACTGTGTATCTGCGACGGGTAAACACCTTTTCTTCCAGTAGTTCTGCAGCTGCTGGCCCTGGTTGCTCAGCCAACAGTCCTGAGTCCTGTAACCCATTTTTCACCAGATATCCAGGAACTCCAATATCTAGTGCGGACCTTGTTAACCCGGGCGACGTCCGAGCCGGTATGGCATTCTGCAATTTACGTCTCACCATATTTTTTATGGGAGAGACACTCTTGTCTGACTCCTCTGATGAGACCTGTCCAGTATGGTTGAACCTCTGGCATAGCTCTCATCTTCCTCAGAGTACACAAGCCCCACAACCACGTCAAGGTAGTGCCTCACTGGGGGATTATTATTATTATTATTATTATTATTATTATTATTATTATTATTATTATTATTATTAGTCCAACCAGGCTAGCCCTAGGATCACAGTCTCAGTCATTTTTGGAGCCACTAGGAAACGAGTAAACTCCCAGTGTGCACCTATTTCTAGGCGTAAGTGCTCAGTTAATTGTGTGACAAGAGTCCTTCCCATCAGGGAGCCTTTGGCTTGCTGAAACCTCACAGGTTTAGAAAACTGTTTTGCCCGTATGCTCATTTTCATGGCAAACGGCAGACTAATAATGCAGCGGGTGCATCCAGAATCAATTAGCATGTTTAAGTCCATTTGTGCCCCGGACTCAGGGATTATAAGTTTGGTGGCCAGTGAAAAAGGCGGGATTTGTCGACTCACCATCGGGTCGTTCTCTCCTTCATCGTCGCTGTCAAAGGAGGGTAGAGCAGGGGCGGGTCCACCCAGAGTCCCGGAGTCCTCTTGTGTGGGGGGTGTAATCTGGGCAACAGGTTCTTGCATGACACGGTTGGATTTTTCTCTCGTTAGCCCTCGGGCAGGTTTCCTTCTCGCTGCTGGTTCCGATCTCCTCTGCAATCAGGGATAGGGGACTGGACAGTTTGCTGCTCGATGTCCCTTCTGTCTGCACCAGAGACACTTAATTGACAGGCCTGCAGGTGGCTTGGGTCTTTCAGTCATTGCAGTAGTCGGAAGGTTTTGTGGGGGTGATTGTTGTTCGGGTTGCTCTGGCTGCTGCTTAGATTCAGGTGGGGAGGCTTCTTATAGCGGGCGAGCTGAACGTCTAGCTTCACCGCTGTCTGGTACCATTCTCACAGCTGATCAGGTACTGCTCGATAGATGCAGGTCTGAGAGAGGTGATTGTCTAATCCCTTAATGAAGTGATAGATTAGGGACTGCTCTGGCACTCCTCTATTCGACTTACTATCTTGCAAAACTCTTGCGTACTCCAGGGCAGGCCTGCCGGCTTGTTTTATTTTGTGGATTTGTTTTCCTGCTTTAAGAGCAATAGATGGGTCCTCAAATCTTTCTCTCAGCCCTTGGAGGAAAAGGTGGGGGTCCTCCAATTTGGAGGCTTGCTCATTGTATAAATTGTTCAGCCATTCAGACACTTCTTCCTCTAAACTGGATGCAATCACATCCACCATGCCCCCCAGGTCTGGGTAGAGATAGGCCCAGGAATTCAAATGAGAACGCGCTTGGCTGAGGACAAAAACCAGCTTCTCTGGATCCCCATCGAAGGTTGCTCTGAAAAGTGATGCAATTATAGGTTATTGGGGCCCCCACTGTGGCTGTTGCTGCTGGCCCCATCCTGGCTGCAGATTTATGCCCAGGGGTTGCATGTTCAGGGGCTGTGGCAATCTCCTTGCTGTCGGCCCCATCCTGGCTGCAGATTTATGCCCAGGGGTTGCACGTTTGGGGGCTGTGGCCGTTCTCCCATCAGCTGTTAATCTTCTGGCTTCTGTACCACCCCAAGCTGTTGCAAGGCCTCTATTAGCTGTGGCAAGTTCAGAGATAGTGGAACATCTACCTGTTGGGTTTGCCAATCTCCCTATTGCTGCAGAGGCCTCAGACTGGGATTCCCTCTCTCTTCAGGGCTGAAGTCCCTGGCAGGGGAAGACAGGGTCTGAAAGGCTTTCTGATTACAATAGAGGGGCTGCAAGCTTCCCTCTGCAGGAGTGGATTTCTGTCTCTCTCCTCTGGGATTTGAAATATTTCCAGTAACTCACCCAGGCTTTGAGTGGCAGTTTGTCCATTCTCCGTCCAACGACCTAATTTGTCTGCCAAAATTCACCTTCCCACAGCATGCTGTCCGTTACTTCCCCCTCTGGGATATCAGTAGCTGCCGGGCTGTATTCAACAAACCTCCGTTTATCATGATAGATTGTCCTCCTCCTGAACTCTGTTACTCTCACTCCAGCCCAGGAGAAAGTGGTTGGGGTAATGCATCCCCAATTGTTTCAAAAGGTTTTTGATTCTGGCATGATGTCATGGTTCCGACTAATGAAACACTTCAAAGAACTTCCAGGCATTGTTTACCCTTAAAGGCCTTTATTAACAGTGTAACAGATTGATGGTACTTCATGGATGGTGTATGCCAGAATTTGAATTTCTCTTGCTTGCATCTAACTTTTCTTGCTAAAACCCTCCCTTATTTTGCAGTCATAAGTCACATCTTCCAATTAGCCCGGAGGGCAAATATTCACTTCCGTTCCTTTTCCTGGGCTTTCCTTATAAATCTCTTTCCTTTCTCTGTCATCTGAATTAACTCTAAAAATTCTAGACAATTCTGTATATTTTGTCAAAGCAATAATATCCTATATTAACAGCGTTGACACCTGCATTAAAAACTATAGGCCCATCTCTTTTCTGGACCCGAATTATAAGATTTTCATGACCATAATGGCAGAAAGATTAAAAAAAATATTTAGTTGAATTTATCCATACCGACCAAAATGGCATCTTGCCTAAAAGGCAAATTAGACATAATGTTAGGATTATACTAGACATCTTAGAATATTATGAATGGATTATTACCTTGTCATGGTGAAGGGGCTTGCATAACTCAATGAAGCTATGAGCTATGCCGTGCAGGGCCGACCAAGATGGACAGGTCATGGCAGAGAGTTCTCACAAAATGAGGTCCACTAAGGAAGGAAATGGCAACCCGCTCCAGTATCTTTGCCATGAAAACTCCATGGACAGTACCAAAAGGCAAAAAGATATGATGCTGGAAGATGAGCCCCTCAGGTCGGAAGGTGTCGGATATGCTACTGGGGAAGAGCAGAGGGCTAGTATTAGTAGCGCCAGAAAGAGTGAAGCGACTGGGCCAAAGCCAAAAGGACGCTCAGCTATGGATGCATCTGGTGATGAAAGCAAAGCCCTACAGCATCTTATAGAATCAACACCACAAAATGATGTCCTTATCATCACGGGAGATTGGAATGCTAATGTAGGAAGCCAAAAGAAAACCGGAATAACAGGCAAGTTTGGCCTTGGAGTACAAAATGAAGCAGGGCACAAGGTGATAGAATTTTGTCAAGAGAATACAATGGTTATAGCAAATACTCTTTTCCAACAACCCAAGAGACGGCTCTACACCTGGACATAACCAGAGTCAACTGCAGGTCAGAGAAAGAACTGCTGCAAGACAGAAATGACAATTGTTCTATAGAAATTATGATTTAAATCAAGCCTTTTTACTAGTGATTTAAATCATGATTTAAATCGACTTGATTTAAATCAAATCCACCCTGCTATTCCCCAAAGAACTGAATCTCTTATCAGCAATATTCACCTTTTTTTCCCTAGGGGAGTCTGGCATACTATTCTTCCTCTCACAGGAATGCTGGGTTGTGTCTTCTTTTTTGAAACTATTGGTGACTGCTGTTTTATAGGTGTCTACATATTTTCTTCCAGGGGGAGGCTATGAAAGCAATTGTTCAGTTTCAGAGGAGCTTCATTCAAGTGGTCTAGGGTAAATAGTAGGGGTTTTGCTCTTGGTTGTTTTCTTCTAAGAGTGACATGTTTCCTCATGCCTTGTTCTTTAGGTATATATGTAGGCTTAGTTTTTTTTTTATAGAAGCTGTTTGTTTCCTTTTGTATTCAAATTGGATGTATTGGTTGTTTTCTTTTTGTTCATATAGAGCAGTGGTTCTCAACCTTTCTAATGCCACGACCCCATAATACAGTTCCCCATGTTGTGGTGACCCCTAACCACTTATACATCACCGGGTGCCAGGGGCGTGGCCAAAGAAAAGGGGGAAAAATGGTGGACAGCCTTGTTTGGCGACCGGCATGAAATGGTCATTTGACCCCAAATGGGGTCCCGACCCACAGGCTGAGAACCACTGATATAGAGGGACATTTTCTTAGAAGCTGTTTGTTCCCTATTGTGTTTAATTTCGGTGTAGTCTTTTTCTTTTTTTTTCTTTTTCTTTTTTTAATTTTTATTTTTAACCAACAAGACAAAACAGAACAAAGCAAAACATAACACACACACACACACAAACAATATATACTCCTCCTTTTTTTTACAGCAATTACATAACGGTAATCTAATATTTACATTTCCCCCTTATTCTTCTTTAGAATGTTTGTCCTTATAGCCCCATTATTTCTTATTTACATTTTCCTTCCTTCATGTTCTACTTCTTACTAAGAGTAATTCATATTATTATTACTATACATTATTATACACATATTTTCACTTTTGACCTTTCCATATTTATTCTCCTCTATTATTTCTAGTCTCCAACCAGACATACACCTTGTTCCATATTATATAATACTCTGTGTCTTCCTTTTCTTTTATCTCTTTTGTTAATTTGTCCATCTCAGCACAGTCCAGGATTTTTCTTATTACTTCTTCCTCTGATGGTATATTCTCATTTTTCCAGCACTGTGCATATGCTATTCTTGCTGCCGTTATTATATGTAAAATTAAGTACCATATTTCTTTACTATATTTTCTATTTAAAATACCCAACAAAAAGATCTCTGGTTTCCAGTCTACAGGTTGGTCTATTATTTCTTGGATCCATTTTCTTATTGTAGACCAGTATTTTTTTCAACTGGGCATGTCCACCATAGATGATAATATGTTCCATATGCTTTTTTACATTTCCAGCATGTTGGCGAATTATTCTGGAACATCTTGGCAAGCTTTGCTGATGGAAGATGCCATCTGTAAAACATTTTCAACTGGTTTTCCTTGAATGCCGCCGACAGTCAATTTTATATTTATTTCCCATATTTTTTCCCATTTCTCCAATTCTGTATTATATCTGAAATTTTTTGCCCATCTAATCATTGTGTCTTTGAAACCTCTCTTCCATTTTATATCTCAATAGGTATTTGTATAAATTGCTAATTAATTTTATTTCTGTTCCATGTATAATTTTATCCAATTCTTGCAGCTCTTTTTGGATTTCATATAATTTTTTGTCCTCTGTATATTTAGATTGAATTTGTGTAAATGTCCACCAATCAATCTCTCTGCCAGTGTCTTGTTCCAATTCTTGTTTTGTTTTCAAATTTCCCTGTTCATTTACTAATTCCTTGTATCTAATTATCTTATTTATATCCAATAGGTTTGGGTATTTCAGAGCTTCTGTTGGGGATAACCACATTGGAATTCTTGTATAATGTTTTTGTTTTATTTTTTCCCAGGTCTGTAGCAATGCATTCCTAACTATGTGTCTTTGAAAATATCTGTGTATTTTATGTTTTTCGTCCCATAGGAATGCATGCCACCCTGCTTACAAATCATGTCCTTCTATTGTTAAAACTCTAGTATTTTTCAAATCCATCCAATCTTTTAGCCAAGTTAAGCTTGATGCTTGGTAGTATATTTCCCACTCTGCTAACGCCAATCCCCCTTTATCTTTCGTATCTTGCAAGAGTTTTAATTTAATCCTGGGTTCTTTCCTTTGCCATATAAATTCAGTGATCAATTTATTTAATTCTTGAAAGAATGTTTTCCCTAATTTTATTGGAATAACCTGGAACAGAAATAATATTTTTGGCAATACATTCATTTTGACCGTAGCAGTTCTCCCTAAAAATGAAATTTGCAAATTTTCCCAATTTTCTAAATCTTTTTTTATCTGGTGTAGTATTTCCCTTTCTTGTGCCTTTGTAAGATTTTTTGTTATTAATTTGAATTTATTCTTATTAATCTTAAGTCCAGCTACCTCACCAAATTCTTCTATTTTTTGAATCAATTTAAAGCCGGTTTCTAATGGATCTTCCAAAATAAATACCAAGTCATCAGCAAAGGCCTGGACCTTATATTCTTCCTTTTAAATTTTTAAACCCTTTATTTCTTGGTCCTCTCTGATTTTTGTAAGAAGTATTTCTAATGATAGTGGGCATCCTTGTCTTACTCCTTTGGTTATATCATTTTTTTTTGTCATTTCCTCATTTATAATTACCCTAGCTGTTTGTTTAGTATATATTTTCTCAACCATCTTTCCAAATTTTGTCCCAAAATCCATATAGTACAATTGTGTTATAATAAAATTCCAATTCAAATTATCAAATGCCTTCTGGGCATCAAGAAAAATCAACGTAGCTTGTCTTTCAGGATGAACTTCGTAAAATTCTAAAGTATTCAGTATTATCCTCATGTTATTTTTTATTTGTCGTCCCAGTAAAAATCCATTTTGATCTGGGTGAATATAATTATTCAATTTTTTTTTATCCTTTCTGCTGTTATTGTTGTAAATGTCTTATAATCTGTATTCAGTAAAGAAATCGGTCTATAATTTTGAATTTGTTGTAGGTATGAGTCTTTCTTAGGAATGAGGGTGATGATTGCTTCAGTCCAAGTTGTCGGTATCTTCGCCTCTTCCAACACCTCATTGTAAATCTCCAGCATTATCCATTGTAGTGATTCTTGTGTATTTTTATAAAACTCGACCGGAATTCCATCTGGGCCTGGTGATTTGTTGTTGTTTTTTTGTTTTTTCAATGCTATTTCTAATTCTATTGCAGTTATTGGTCTATTCAACATTTCCTTTTGTTCTTCAGTAATTTCACCCATTTTTGCTGCCTCTATATATTGTTTGACTTTATCATCTGGTATATCTTCCTGATGTTATAGCTTTGAAAAGAAATTTTGTATTATTTTCTTTTTTTCTTCCCATCTATATTGTACTGTTCCACTTTCATCTTGTAGTTGGTGTATTGTTCTTTTGCCTTTTTCTTTTTTTAATTTATAAGCCAACCATCAACCAGTTTTATTCGCATTTTCAAAGTAATTGTGTTTTGCCATCCTGATTTTCTGTGCCATTTCTTTTTGTGTTGTCAGGTTAATCTTGTGTTTTATAATATTCCATTTTTCTTTTATCTTTTTATTTTGTGGGTCCTTCTGTAGATCACCTTCTATTTTTTTAATTCTTCTTGTAATTTCCCTTGTTGAAGTCTCCTATCTTTATTTTTCTTTGAGTTATACGCAATTGTCAATCCCCGAATGTAAGCTTTTGTAGTATCCCACAAATTTTGTGTTGATGTCTCTTCCTTTTTATTTACCTGAAAAAATAATGTCAACTCCTTTTCTAGCATCTGTATATATTGTTTATCTTTACACAGTCTTTGATTCATTGACCATCTTTTTCTCTGTTTCTGGCCTTTCCATTTTATTATTATTGGGTTGTGATCCGCCCAATCATTAAGCCCTATTTCAATTTCCTCTATCCCTTTTTGTACGTCTGTTGTTGCCCAGGCCATATCGATCCTAGACCAAGACTGATGTGGATATGAATAGAACGTATATTGTTTGTCTGATCTGTGTGTCTCTCTCCATATATCCTGAAGATTGAGTTCTGTTACCATGTCAAAGAATGATTTTGGTAATATATTTTTCTTTTTTTTTGTTCTTTTTACTACTCTTATAATCTTTCTTAACATCAACTATTGCATTTAGATCCCCAGTCATACAAATATTTTCGTAATCCAGATCCACTAGTTTCTTATGTACCTTTTAAAAAAAATCTTGTTGATTATTATTTGGTGCATATTCTGCCGTTAATAAAATTTGTTTTTGCTCTAATTCTATTTCCAACATTAAAATTCTCCCCTCTTCATCCGAATATATTGATTTTGATTTTATTTTTTCTTTGACATATATAGCAATTCCTCCTTTCTTGTTTTGTGCTAATGTTGTGTATAGTGTCCTTAATTTTACATTCTCTAGTAATTTTCTATAATTCTTTTTTATATGAACTTCCTGAAGACATATCACATCTGCATCCAATTTCCTTAATTTGTTAAACGTTTGTGCTCTTTTTCCTTGTATATTTAATCCATTAATGTTTACAAAGAAGAGCTTAATTGCGTCTCCCATTTTTTACTTGATCTATTTTCTTTATGCTTCTTGTCTCTATTACTCTTGCTTTTGCTCCTTCTCTTTCTAACCTTTCTCTTTCTTGTATCTTTTGTATTTCTCTCTCTCATTCGACTTCCTCTAATACTTCTTCATCCTGACTTTTATTCTCCGACTCTTCCCTACTTTCTTGTTCTTCTCCCTGTGTAAAGTAACGTTCATAAAAGTCCTGCGCTTTCTCAAGTGTATCTATCTTATATTTTTTTCCCTGCCAAGTTACAAATATGCCTTCAGGTATTAACCATCGAAACATAACTTTATATTTAATTAATTGGGTTGTTAGAAATTGGTATTCTCGTCTCTGGTTTCGTATACTACGTGTTATTTGTTTTAATACAATAATTTTATTATCCTTATATATTATTGGTTCATCTCTTATTTTTTATATATTTCATTCCTTATTGATCTTCTAGTAAACCTTATATGGACCTCTCTCGCCAATCTATGCCTTCGTGCATAATTTGTATATACTCTATATATTTCGTCTATGTCTCTTCTTACTTCCTGTTTTTCCTTGCCTATTATCTCCGCCAACATCTCCGCCATCTTCTCTTCCAAATCTTCTTCCTTTTCCTCCACAATATTTTGGGATCTTAGAAAGAACGAAGCTTTATTCATTTCCAAAAAAGCAATCGATTCAGTCAACTCCCTATTTACCTGCTTAGATTTCTGTACCATCCTTTCTATTTTGCTATCAACATGCTCCATTTTTGTTTCGACATTTTTGATTCTTTGTTCATTTTCCATCATTGTTTGTTGTATATTGCCTATCTTATCATTCATGTTTTTAATTTCATCTCTCATTTCTCCAATATCATTCTTAATTTCTTTGTGATATGTTTTCGTTTCTTCATGATTGTTTGCTATTGCCTCTTGGGTCATCATCATTGTTTCCTGAATCGTTTGTAGAGTTATCTGCATGCTCTGTGGGTTCATTGCCAATTTTTCTTTTTCTTTCCCCAACATGGTTGCTATCATTCTTTGACCTGTAGGAGAGGCCATTATAGGTGTGGGATTTGTAACTGTTTTTTTGCCGACTTTAGTTCTTGTTGCAGTACTTGTCATTTTTATTATTTGAATAATATTTATCCACTTTTGCATATGCCAATTTATGGCAAGTTATTTTTGTTGGATCAAGTTAGTTTTCAATATATATATATATATATATATATTTGTTTTCTGAGGTTTTCGCGGGTGTTTGTATGTAGGTCTTTGGTTGTTCGGGTTTTCTCCCGCGTAAAATTGGAAGTGTCTTGGCGACGTTTCGACGAAGTCCCATTCGTCATCTTCAGGCTGGTGTTTTCAGCTTCGTGCTTCGAGCAGCAATGTGTGGTCTTAGCTGTTCTTCCTTTTAACTGCCAGTGGGGGTATGAACTGATTGGATGGGAGCTTGGCTGTCACCAGCCTGAAGATGACGAATGGGACTTCGTCGAAACGTCGCCAAGACACTTCCCAATTTTACGCGGGAGAAAACCCGAACAACCAAAGACCTACATATATAATATATATATATTATATATTATAATATTATATATATATATATCTATATATATATTATATATTATATATATGTTTTCTGAGGTTTTCGCGGGTATCTGTATGTAGGTCTTTGGTTGTTCGGGTTTTCTCCCACGTAAAATTGGAAGTGTCTTGGCGACGTTTCGACGAAGTCCCATTCGTCATCTTCAGGCTGGTGTTTTCAGCTTCGTGCTTCGAGCAGCAATGTGTGGTCTTAGCTGTTTCTTCCTTTTAACTGCCAGTGGGGGTATGAACTGATTGGGTGGGAGCTTGGCTGTGTTCTGATTGGGTGGAGGTGTGTTCTGATTGGTTAGGGGCTTGGCTGTGCTCTGATTGGCTGGGGGGTTGGCTGTGCTCTGATTGGCTGGGGGGTTGGCTGTGCTCTGATTGGCTGGGGGAGTGTTCTGTTTGGTTGTGCTCAGGTTAGTTCTGAGTTGCAGAGGGATTCAAGATTTTGGGCTGCCCTGCCATTCCTTGGCTTCGCGTTCGTGGTCGTGCTTCCTCTTCATGGAGGGTGTCAGTTTGCTTCATGTATGGATTGGGGGGGTTTAAAGTGGCTAATGATGCAGCTGTGGTCTGGCTTCTGGTTTGTGGTCGTGCCTCATAGTCAGTGTGGCTTTGGGTTTGTTTTTTGCGTGGATGTTTGGTGGTGACCTCCTGTGTGGTTTTTGTGAGTGTGGGTCTGGTATCATCTTTTGTGTTAGGGAGTCGTTTGTCAATGAGGGCGGGTTTCCAAATGGCTGGTAGGCGGGAGGTATCATCTCGCTTGTTCATGCTGTGTGGGCGTTTTTCTATCTCGATGGCTTCTCTGATTATTCTGTTATTAAAATGTTCACTTTTGGCAATGGTTCTGGTATTTTTAAAGTCAATTTCATGTCCTGTGGCTTTAAGGTGTTGGACCAGGGAAGATGTTGGTTCCTCTTTTTTGACTGAGTTCTTATGTTCTTCAATGCGTGCACTTATTCTTCTGTTGGTTTGTCCGATGTATGTGGTGGGACAAGTGGTGCATGGGATTTCGTATACTCCTTGATTTTCTAATTCAATTTTATCTTTGGGGTTTCTAAGGATGGTGGATATTTTTCTGTTTGTGCAGAATGCTGTTTTGATGTTGTGTTTATGGAGGATCTTACTGATTCTGTCTGTGATGCCTTTTATGTATGGGAGGATGGCTTTGCCGTTTTCTTGTTCTTTGTCTTGGATTTTAGTGGGGGTTTCTTTTTGGATTAGGTTTGTAATCTTATTTCTATGGAATCCATTGGATGTTAGTACATTGGTGAGAGTGTGTAGTTCGGGTTTTAGGTGTTGTTCGTCAGCTAAGCGTTTTGTTCTGGAGATGAGTGTCTTGGCTACAGAGTTGATCTGTGCTGGGTGGTGGTGTGAGAGAGCGTGCAGATAGCGTTTGTGTGTGTTTTCTTCTGGTAGATGGTGTGTCCTAGGGAGCCATTGGATTTCTTGTAGACTAAGACATCCAGGAAGGGAAGTTGGTTGTTAGTTTCTGTTTCCATGGTGAACTGTATTTTGGGGTGTAGGCTGTTGAGGTGTGTGAGGAAGTTGTCCAGTTTTTCTTTCCCATGTGGCCAGATTATGAAGGTGTCGTCTACGTATCTGAGCCAGAGTTTGGGTTTGTGATCCGATTTTTCTAGAGCTTGGGTTTCAAAGTGTTCCATGTAGAGGTTGGCAATGACAGGTGAGAGGGGTGATCCCATGGGTGCTCCTTCTGTTTGTTTGTATTTTTGTCCATTTATAGATGAAGTATGTGTTGGATAGGCAGTGGTTGGTCAGATCTAAGATGTGTTTGGGGGGGTTATATTTGTTTTGGATAGCTGTCAAGGCTTCTTTGATAGGCACTTGGGTGAAGAGGGATATGACATCGAAGCTCACTAGTAGGTCGCTGGGCTGTAAGTTTTGTTTCTTTATGATCTCTATAAACTGGAATGAGTTTTTTACGTGTGAGGTGATGGATTCTGCATAGGGCTGTAGTTGTTTGGCGAGAAATTTGGCTAGGTTTTGTAGAGGTGAGCCTATGGAGCTGACTATAGGTCTGAGTGGGGTTCCTTCTTTGTGTATCTTGGGGAGACCATAGAGTTTAGGGCATCTGGATGATTTCTCTCTGGGAATGATTCTTTGCTGGATCTCTTCGCTAATGGGGGAGGCTTTTATTTTGGATCTGGTGGTTTTTTTCCAGGTAGGTGGTGGGATCTGTATTTAGGGGTTTGTATGTGGAGTCTTGGAGTAGGTTGGTTAATTTGGTTTGGTAGTCAGATGTGTTCATAACCACCGTGGCGTTGCCCTTGTCTGCTGGTAGGATTATTATGCTGGTGTCTTCTTTAAGGTTACGTAGTGCTGTCTGTTCCTCTTTGGGTAAGTTGCTTTTGGGTGGCTTGCTGGTGCAGAGGATGTTGGTGATTTCGAGTCTGATTCTGTTGGCGTCGTCGGGGTTGATTTTAGTCAGGCTGGTTTCAACTCCACATATAATGGTTTCAGTGGGGATGTGTTTGGGAGCGACTGCAAAGTTGAATCCTTTGGAAAGGACATTGGTTTCGGCTTTGGTGAGGATCCTATCTGAGATGTTATGCACTGTTTGTTTCATGTGTGGCTGTGAGGGAGGAGGGGTTTGTTTCTGGCGTTCTTGTAGTCTTCGGAGTTTGTTGGTGTGTGTATCTGTCTTGAAGGTGGTCTGTGTTTCGGCTCTCCAGACGGCAAGTTGTTTGGATTTGTCCCAAAGTGCGGGGTGGATCTTGTTGCTGAGTTTGAGGTGGAGTGTGAGGAGATCTTTGTTAATTCGGTCTAGGAGGAATCTTTTTGTGTGAAGTTCATTTCTGATTAGGGCCAATTCTGTTCTTTTCAGGATCCGTTTGGTGGCTGCAGAGTTGGAGTGGAATTTCAGTTGGAAACATGTGGGGATTAGATTTCGATCTCGGCAGTTACGTAGGAATGCGAGGTCACATAAAATGGAAGCTCTTTGGACTCAAGTTTTCATCAGGTCCTGGTCAGATAGTGGAGTTCCTCCCCGTAGAGGTCACATTTGGTTTTCTGAGGTTTTCGAGGGTATCGTTATGTAGGTCTTGGGTTGTTCGGGTTTTCTCCCACGTAAAATTGGAAGTGTCTTGGCGACGTTTCGACGAAGTCCCATTCGTCATCTTCAGGCTGGTGCTTTCAGCTTCGTGCCTCGAGCAGCAGTGTGTGGTCTTGGCTGTTTCTTCCTTTTAACTGCCAGTGGAGGTATGAACTGATTGGGTGGGAGCTTGGCGGTGTTCTGATTGGGTGGAGGTGTGTTCTGATTGGTTAGGGGCTTGGCTGTGCTCTGATTGGCTGGGGGGTTGGCTGTGCTCTGATTGGCTGGGGGGTTGGCTGTGCTCTGATTGGCTGGGGGAGTGTTCGTTTGGTTGTGCTCAGGTTAGTCTGAGTTGCAGAGGGATTCAAGATTTTGGGCTGCCCTGCCATTCCTTGGCTTCGTGTTCGTGGTTGTGCTTCCTCTTCATGGAGGGTGTCAGTTTGCTTCATGTATGGATTGGGGGGGTTTAAAGTGGCTAATGATGCAGCTGTGGTCTGGCTTCTGGTTTGTGGTCGTGCCTCATAGTCAGTGTGGCTTTGGGTTTGTTTTTTGCGTGGATGTTGGGTGGTGACCTCCTGTGTGGTTTTTGTGAGTGTGGGTCTGGTATCATTTTTTGTGTTAGGGAGTCGTTTGTCAATGAGGGCGGGTTTCCAAATGGCTGGTAGGCGGGAAATGGCTGGTATATCATCTCGCTTGTTCATGCTGTGTGGGCGTTTTCTATCTCGATGGCTTCTCTGATTATTCTGTTATTAAAATGTTCACTTTTGGCAATGGTTCTGGTATTTTTAAAGTCAATTTCATGTCCTGTAGCTTTAAGGTGTTGGACCAGGGAAGATGTTGGTTCCTCTTTTTTGATTGAGTTCTTATGTTCTTCAATGCGTGCACTTATTCTTCTGTTGGTTTGTCCGATGTATGTGGTGGGACAAGTGGTGCATGGGATTTCGTATACTCCTTGATTTTCTAATTCAATTTTATCTTTGGGGTTTCTAAGGATGGTGGATATTTTTCTGTTTGTGCAGAATGCTGTTTTGATGTTGTGTTTATGGAGGATCTTACTGATTCTGTCTGTGATGCCTTTTATGTATGGGAGGATGGCTTTGCCATTTTCTTGTTCTTTGTCTTGGATTTTAGTGGGGTTTTTTTTTTTTTTGGATTAGGTTTGTAATCTTATTTCTATGGAATCCATTGGATGTTAGTACATTGGTGAGAGTGTGTAGTTCGGGCTTTAGGTGTTGTTCGTCAGCTAAGCGTTTTGTTCTGGAGATGAGTGTCTTGGCTACAGAGTTGATCTGTGCTGGGTGGTGGTGTGAGAGAGCGTGCAGATAGCGGTTTGTGTGTGTTTTCTTCTGGTAGATGGTGTGTCCTAGGGAGCCATTGGATTTCTTGTAGACTAAGACATCCAGGAAGGGAAGTTGGTTGTTAGCTTCTGTTTCCATGGTGAACTGTATTTTGGGGTGTAGGCTGTTGAGGTGTGTGAGGAAGTTGTCCAGTTTTTCTTTCCCATGTGGCCAGATTATGAAGGTGTCGTCTACGTATCTGAGCCAGAGTTTGGGTTTGTGATCCGATTTTTCTAGAGCTTGGGTTTCAAAGTGTTCCATGTAGAGGTTGGCAATGACAGGTGAGAGGGGTGATCCCATGGGTGCTCCTTCTGTTTGTTTGTATTTTTGTCCATTATAGATGAAGTATGTGTTGGATAGGCAGTGGTTGGTCAGATCTAAGATGTGTTTGGGGGGGTTATATTTGTTTTGGATAGCTGTCAAGGCTTCTTTGATAGGCACTTGGGTGAAGAGGGATATGACATCGAAGCTCACTAGTAGGTCGCTGGGCTGTAAGTTTTGTTTCTTTATGATCTCTATAAACTGGAATGAGTTTTTTACGTGTGAGGTAATGGATTCTGCATAGGGCTGTAGTTGTTTGGCGAGAAATTTGGCTAGGTTTTGTAGAGGTGAGCCTATGGAGCTGACTATAGGTCTGAGTGGGGTTCCTTCCTTGTGTATCTTGGGGAGACCATAGAGTTTGGGGCATCTGGATGATTTCTCTCTGGGAATGATTCTTTGCTGGATCTCTTCGCTAATGGGGGAGGCTTTTATTTTGGATCTGGTGGTTTTTTCCAGGTAGGTGGTGGGATCTGTATTTAGGGGTTTGTATGTGGAGTCTTGGAGTAGGTTGGTTAATTTGGTTTGGTAGTCAGATGTGTTCATAACCACCGTGGCGTTGCCCTTGTCTGCTGGTAGGATTATTATGCTGGTGTCTTCTTTAAGGTTACGTAGTGCTGTCTGTTCCTCTTTGGGTAAGTTGCTTTTGGGTGGCTTGCTGGTGCAGAGGATGTTGGTGATTTCGAGTCTGATTCTGTTGGCGTCGTCGGGGTTGATTTTAGTCAGGCTGGTTTCAACTCCACATATAATGGTTTCAGTGGATGTGTTTTTGGGAGCGACTGCAAAGTTGAATCCTTTGGAAAGGACATTGGTTTCGGCTTTGGTGAGGATCCTATCTGAGATGTTATGCACTGTCTGCTTCATGTGTGGCTGTGAGGGAGGAGGGGTTTGTTTCTGGCGTTCTTGTAGTCTTCGGAGTTTGTTGGTGTGTGTATCTGTCTTGAGGGTGGTCTGTGTTTCGGCTCTCCAGACGGCAAGTTGTTTGGATTTGTCCCAAAGTGCGGGATGGATCTTGTTGCTGAGTTTGAGGTGGAGTGTGAGGAGATCTTTGTTAATTCGGTCTAGGAGGAATCTTTTTGTGTGAAGTTCATTTCTGATTAGGGCCAATTCTGTTCTTTTCAGGATCCGTTTGGTGGCTGCAGAGTTGGAGTGGAATTTCAGTTGGAAACATGTGGGGATTAGATTTTGATCTCGGCAGTTGCGTAGGAATGCGAGGTCGCATAAAATGGAAGCTCTTTGGACTTCAAGTTTCTCCAGCAGGATGGCTGTAGGGTCCAAATGGATGGGTTCTATGACGGCCTTCCTGCCTGGCAGACTGGGTAAAAACTTCGGCCACACCCCTTCCTTTGGGCGTGACCCCAGTTTTGACTCAGTCTCGTAGCCTGGTAGAAGTGCGAGAAGCAGCTCTTAGGAAAGAAGAGTTTTCACAAAGAAAAGAATATCCTCTTCCAGTTTTTTTCCTCCCTTTTTTGCAGCAGGCAGGGATCCCGGGCAGATGAATAGAACACCGACGGACTCCCAGCCAGGATCGTCGGAGTGGTGAGAGGATCGTCAGGGCGGTTTAGCCAGGGGGGCTCGGGCCGGTCAGTGGATCTCCCGCGGATCCCCGACCCGCCAAACAGCTGTTTGGCGCGGGGACATTTCCCGGATCACCCGCCGGGCAGCTGAGTGGCACGGAGGCCACTCGGTCCGGCGGAGGAGCTGAGGCGCCGTTCAGCGCCAAACAGCTGAGCGGCGCGGGAAAACAGAGCACTGATCAGCTGAGCGGCGCGAGAAGCGCAGCGCGCCCAAACCGACCGGCAGAGCCTCAGCGCCGTTTTTTCTCCCCCAGCGGAGAGGCACAGCCCCCTTAAGGACAAAAGAGCCATTCAAGCCGGTTAATTACCCTATTGCTGGCTATTAAAGACCCGCCATTGTTGGAGCCTCGTGGCTCATCCGGCTACTATTGGGAGGCGGGGCTTCCTCCCATTCGCCATTTTAAACGAGCAGTTTAGCCGCCGCTTTTTTTCCTTACATTAAGACATTTGGGCAAGAGGAAGGAAGAGGAATAAAAGAATAGAACTTCTATCAGTTCTGAGCGTGGTCTGCTACCACAGCCACAGACCGGGGGAGAGAGAGATATAAACTGTACTTTTGTCTGGACTAGGTGAGGAGGTGAGGAGGAATATTTTTTCTTTTCCTAACTGTTCCTATAGTGACCTTTAGTCACTGCCTTGCAGGATCTTCTGTCCAAAGATTCCTGTCTGTCCGGCCATTGTTTGTATAGGCAGAAGAGGGCACAGCCCCAAGCATCTGCATCTGATCTGCGTATCTCATTCCCCCTTTCCAGGCATTGCCTACTCGGGGTGTCTGGCACAATGGCAGACAATGTCTCGTATTCAGTCACACAGGTCCCTCAATTGTCCCCCCCACAGCAACAGCAAAAACGCAGATCTTCTGAATCAGAGGTGGGGGGGAAGAAGAAGGCTAAAACAAAGCACCTTTCTCAGAAGGGACAGTCTAAAACGGCTGAGCGAGAGGCTTTGAGGAGACATTTGGCTTTAGAAAGGCAAATTAGCAGGGCACAAAGAACCAGTGCCAATGGGACAAATTTGGTTTCCCCTGTCCCAGTGGTGGCGCCCAGCACAGAACCTACTGCGAGGAAGTGCTCAAGACTTGGTCTCCTCCTGGGGAAACTGAACAGCTAGATTCCTCCAATCCCTCCTCACCAGCTTCTTCTTCTTCACCCGACCACACTCCAGCGCCTCGCCCCAGTGACAAAGCGCAGGAGAACATATGGTCGGCACAATTCCAGGCATTCATGCAGAATGCATTCTCCCAGTTCATGGCTTCTAAGGGGCAAGTAGCCCTTCACACACCCCGTAAGGGACGGGCTAGGCCACCCCCTACCAGCATCTCTGAAACTTCCTCTCAACTGGGAGAGAGTGACTCAGTAGACCTCGACATGTCGGACATGCCCCTCTCGGAGGACGAGGAGACCGCACCTGAGCAGGCGACGAGCTCTGGCCTCTTTAACCCAGCGCTCCTAAAGTCACTCCTGATAAAGGCAGTCTCCACAGTCAACCTAACATCAGTGCAGGATGAGAAGCCCTCAACAAGCAAGGAGGCCAATCCTCTATTTGCCAAAAAGATTCCACAGGATAAGTACATTCCATGTGCGGAGGTCTTTATGACCACGCTGGAGGAACAATGGTCCTCACTTGCGAGCCCACCGGCACCTAACAGCGCGGAAAGAAAGCTTTTCAACCTATCTCCCTCCTTCTCTAACAAGTTAGAGGTTCCCACTGTAGATAACCCCTTGATCTCATTATTTTCTACCTCCGCGATTCCAGGAGACATGGCGGAGGTCTTGAGACCTGAGGAGAAGAAATTCGAACACTCCCTCCGGCGTTCCCATATGGCTGCAGCCTGGGCGGCCAGAGCAGCCACTTCATCATCATTCTTCGCGAGGGCCAGCATCATGTGGCTGAGGGAACTCCAAGGCACAGTGCCTCCAGACCAGGTCAGAGTACACCAGACATTGGCCAAGCTCCTCGCGGCCTCTCAATTCGTGTCTGACGCTTCACTGTACGCAACAAAGTACGCGGCAAGATCCATTGCGGCCACAGTGGCCTCGCGTAGGCTACTGTGGCTCAAAAATTGGAAGACAGACCTGAGGTCCAAATGGCGTCTTTCGACGTCCAAATACAGTGGAGAAACCCTATTTGGTTCCATTCTGGACCCACATGTCAGCGAAGGCAGAGACAAGAAAAAAATCCTAGTACATCCGTCAAAGAAGTTAGACAGGAGAGTCAGTCAGGACTTCCGGAGACAGGGTTCCCGCCCAGGAAGCCCCTGGGAATGGAGACAGCCCTTTCGATCAGGGCAATCCTGGGACTGGCCCAGAGGCTCACGATCCTTCTACCCGAGACAGGATCGAACCCAGGATCGCCAAAGCCCGGGAGCCAGGGGCCAGTTCCAGTCCAGACGCCCATATCGGGGAGCGGGAGGCAGATCCTTTAAGCGTACCAAGTGACGCCAAACAGGATACTCCCATTGGGGGTCGGTTAGGAAATTTCATCGAGGTCTGGGAGCAGACCACTACCGACGCCTGGGTTCTGGAAACGATCAGGCATGGCCTGACCTTAGACTTCTGCTCTCCCCCACCAAACCGGTTCATCAGATGTCCCATCTCCAGAAGAGCACACAAGACGAGGCTCATAACTTCGGCCATAGCCCACCTCCTGTCAATTCAAGCCATAGAGAAGGTACCAAGAGAAGAGGAGGGAAGAGGATTTTACTCTATCCTCTTCGTTATCCCAAAGACATCAGGAGGGTGGAGAGCAATCTTGGACCTGAAGGGCCTGAACTATTTCATAAAGTACAGGAGGTTCAAGATGCACTCCTTGAAATCCATCCTAGCAAGCGTCAGGGAAGACGATCTATTATCCTCAATAGATCTCACAGAGGCGTACCTACACATTCCCATCCATCCCAGCTACCGGAAATTCCTCAGATTTACCTACGCGGGTCGGCATTACCAATACAGGGCATTACCCTTCGGACTATCATCAGCACCAAGGGTGTTCACCAAGATCTTAGCCGTAATAGCGGCCCATCTCAGGTTGATCCCGGTTCGCGTTCAGTTTTATCTGGACGACATCTTGATTCAGTCCAGATCTCGGGAACAAGCAAGGGCAGATCTCAAGACCACAATCCGAACCCTACAGGGGCACGGATTCTCGGTCAATCTAAACAAGAGCCACCTCATTCCCTCAAGGAGACTGCAACACCTGGGCGCGGTAATAGACACGTCACAGTGCAGGGTATTCCTTTCCCAGGAGCGACTGATCAGCATATCCAACCTAATCCACCAGATTCAAAGAATCAGGAGAGCGCCCTTGCTACAACTCTCGAAGCTCCTGGGGAAGATGATATCTTGCATGGGCATCATCCCATGGGCAAGGCTCCACTCGAGGGAGTTGCAGTGGTTCCTCCTACCCTACCAGAGGAGGAACCTCAGCACCTCCAACAGGAGAGTGCTGGTACCAGCACAGGTGATGAAATCACTAAAATGGTGGCTATCCCCCACGACGCTCAAGGGGAGCATATTCAGGGAACCGAACAGGGTCACACTCACGACAGACGCGAGCCTGTTTGGATGGGGAGCCCACTTGGGAACCCAGATAGCGCAGGGCCAGTGGGGACAGAAGGACCGGTCACACAGCATCAACTGGCTAGAGCTCCGGGCCATACACCTGGCCCTCCGTCATTTCTCACACCTAGTAACGAGGAGGCACGTCCTCGTACTAACAGACAATGTAGCAGCCAAGGCACACGTAAACAAGGAGGGAGGAACGAGATCAGTGGAACTAATGAAGGAAGCATTGGCTCTGGCTCGGTGGGCAGAAACCAATGTGAGTTCCATCAGAGCGGAACACATCTCAGGGGAGACAAACACCCAGGCAGACTCCCTGAGCAGAGCCAAGGTGGACCAGTCGGAATGGCGTCTGGACCCGGCTCTCTTCGAGGAGATCTCCCGGAGGTTCGGACAACCGCACCTAGATCTATTTGCCAACCACAAAAACACACAACTCCCCAGGTTCTTCTCCAGATTCCCGTCCCCGGGATCGGAGGGAACAGATGCTCTCAGGTGCCGGTGGCCGGCGCAACTCCTGTACGCCTTCCCACCGCTGCCATTAATACCGGCGACCATACGCAAGATGATCCTGGAGGGCGCAGAAATGGTCTGCATTGCCCCTCACTGGCCACGGCGCCCGTGGTTTGCCGACCTCGTGGACCTTTCGATATCACCTCCGTGGAGGATTCCCCCGGACAGGGTAAAACTCAGTCAGGGCAAGCTTGTACACCCAGATTCCCAGTGGCTACAACTAGCCGCTTGGCATTTGAGCGGCAAAGCTTAACCAAACAATCTTATTCTGCAGGGGTGATATCGATCATACAGGCATCACGAAGAGCGTCCACTAATAGGATTTACGACGCTACATGGAAGGGATTTTGTAGGTGGTGCGCTTCGCTTCACCTAGACCCGACAGCAGTATCTATCCCCAATATCCTAGATTACCTATTGGAGGGTCTTAATAAGGGCCTGTCAGTCAATACTATCCGCAGACAGATATCGGCCATCTCTACTGTACTCTCCTGCGACAACTTAACTTCCCTAGCAAAACATCCAGCGATCAATGCCTTTTTAAAAGGGGCATCTAACACAAAGCCCCCAGTCATACACAGGTACCCGTCCTGGAACCTACCTAGGGTACTTCTAGCATTGACATCAGCACCCTTCGAACCTCTTGAAACATGCTCACTCCATCACCTATCACTGAAGGTAGCTTTCCTTGTGGCAATTACCTCAGCAAGGAGAATCTCAGAACTAGCAGCACTGTCAGTAAGGAAGGATCTGTGTACCTTTTTCAAAGACAGGGTCGTTCTTAGACCAGACCCGACCTTCATCCCGAAGGTAAATAGCGTCTTTCACAGATCTCAGGAACTTACGCTTCCTGATTTCTGTCCAAGACCGAAACATAGGCTAGAACACAGATGGCACAAGCTAGACGTGCGGAGAGCGCTGTCTTTCTACGTGAAACGCACCTCAGCTTTCCGAAAGACTGAAGCGTTATTTGTGTCCTTTCAACCATCATCTATGGGAAAGAAGGTATCTTCTTCCACCATAGGCAGGTGGATCAGAGCCTGCATAGCGCAGGCCTACGTCTCACAGGATTTGCCAGCACCCACTCAGGTGACTGCTCACTCAACTCGGAGCGCAGCTACATCTGCGGCGTGGCTAACGCAAGCTCCGGTGGAAGAGATTTGCAGGGCCGCAACCTGGTCCTCACCTTCGGTTTTCATTCGACATTACCGTTTAGACTCCCTAGCAGCAGCAGACGCGGCTTTTGGCAGAAGAGTTCTTCAACAAGTCGTATCTGCTCAGAGTTCGGTAGCCTAGACATTCCCTCCCAGGGGGACATGAGGGCTTTGGTATGTCCCATCCATTTGGACTCTACAGCCATCCTGCTGGAGAAGGGGCGTTGTCTTACCTGAACGCCTTTTCTCAGCAGGATGATGTAGAGTCCAAGCCCACCCAGAGGATAGGTCTAGGCAGGGTTATAATAAAGATATAATAAAGAGCTGCAAGGTTAATTCCAACGAAGTTTCTCGCCTAAGTCAAAACTGGGGTCACGCCCAAAGGAAGGGGTGTGGCCGAAGTTTTTACCCAGTCTGCCAGGCAGGAAGGCCGTCATAGAACCCATCCATTTGGACCCTACATCATCCTGCTGAGAAAAGGCGTTCAGGTAAGACAACGCCCCTTTTCATAGGTCCTGGTCAGATGGTGGATTTCCTCCCCGTAGAGGTTCAATATTTGTTTTCTGAGGTTTTCGCGGGTATCTGTATGTAGGTCTTTGGTTGTTCGGGTTTTCTCCCACGTAAAATTGGAAGTGTCTTGGCGACGTTTCGACGAAGTCCCATTCGTCATCTTCAGGCTGGTGTTTTCAGCTTCGTGCTTCGAGCAGCAATGTGTGGTCTTAGCTGTTTCTTCCTTTTAACTGCCAGTGGGGGTATGAACTGATTGGGTGGGAGCTTGGCTGTGTTCTGATTGGGTGGAGGTGTGTTCTGATTGGTTAGGGGCGTGGCTGTGCTCTGATTGGCTGGGGGTTGGCTGTGCTCTGATTGGCTGGGGGGTTGGCTGTGCTCTGATTGGCTGGGGGAGTGTTCTGTTTGGTTGTGCTCAGGTTAGTCTGAGTTGCAGAGGGATTCAAGATTTTGGGCTGCCCTGCCATTCCTTGGCTTCACGTTCGTGGTCGTGCTTCCTCTTCATGGAGGGTGTCAGTTTGCTTCATGTATGGATTGGGGGGGTTTAAAGTGGCTAATGATGCAGCTGTGGTCTGGCTTCTGGTTTGTGGTCGTGCCTCATAGTCAGTGTGGCTTTGGGTTTGTTTTTTGCGTGGATGTTTGGTGGTGACCTCCTGTGTGGTTTTTGTGAGTGTGGGTCTGGTATCATCTTTTGTGTTAGGGAGTCGTTTGTCAATGAGGGCGGGTTTCCAAATGGCTGGTAGGCGGGAGGTATCATCTCGCTTGTTCATGCTGTGTGGGCGTTTTTCTATCTCGATGGCTTCTCTGATTATTCTGTTATTAAAATGTTCACTTTTGGCAATGGTTCTGGTATTTTTAAAGTCAATTTCATGTCCTGTAGCTTTAAGGTGTTGGACCAGGGAAGATGTTGGTTCCTCTTTTTTGATTGAGTTCTTATGTTCTTCAATGCGTGCACTTATTCTTCTGTTGGTTTGTCCGATGTATGTGGTGGGACAAGTGGTGCATGGGATTTCGTATACTCCTTGATTTTCTAATTCAATTTTATCTTTGGGGTTTCTAAGGATGGTGGATATTTTTCTGTTTGTGCAGAATGCTGTTTTGATGTTGTGTTTATGGAGGATCTTACTGATTCTGTCTGTGATGCCTTTTATGTATGGGAGGATGGCTTTGCCGTTTTCTTGTTCTTTGTCTTGGATTTTAGTGGGGGTTTCTTTTTGGATTAGGTTTGTAATCTTATTTCTATGGAATCCATTGGATGTTAGTACATTGGTGAGAGTGTGTAGTTCGGGTTTTAGGTGTTGTTCGTCAGCTAAGCGTTTTGTTCTGGAGATGAGTGTCTTGGCTACAGAGTTGATCTGTGCTGGGTGGTGGTGTGAGAGAGCGTGCAGATAGCGGTTTGTGTGTGTTTTCTTCTGGTAGATGGTGTGTCCTAGGGAGCCATTGGATTTCTTGTAGACTAAGACATCCAGGAAGGGAAGTTGGTTGTTAGTTTCTGTTTCCATGGTGAACTGTATTTTGGGGTGTAGGCTGTTGAGGTGTGTGAGGAAGTTGTCCAGTTTTTCTTTCCCATGTGGCCAGATTATGAAGGTGTCGTCTACGTATCTGAGCCAGAGTTTGGGTTTGTGATCAGATTTTTCTAGAGCTTGGGTTTCAAAGTGTTCCATGTAGAGGTTTGGCAATGACAGGTGAGAGGGGTGATCCCATGGGTGCTCCTTCTGTTTGTTTGTATTTTTGTCCATTATAGATGAAGTATGTGTTGGATAGGCAGTGGTTGGTCAGATCTAAGATGTGTTTTGGGGGGGTTATATTTGTTTTGGATAGCTGTCAAGGCTTCTTTGATAGGCACTTGGGTGAAGAGGGATATGACATCGAAGCTCACTAGTAGGTCGCTGGGCTGTAAGTTTTGTTTCTTTATGATCTCTATAAACTGGAATGAGTTTTTTACGTGTGAGGTATGGATTCTGCATAGGGCTGTAGTTGTTTGGCGAGAAATTTGGCTAGGTTTTGTAGAGGTGAGCCTATGGAGCTGACTATAGGTCTGAGTGGGGTTCCTTCTTTGTGTATCTTGGGGAGACCATAGAGTTTGGGGCATCTGGATGATTTCTCTCTGGGAATGATTCTTTGCTGGATCTCTTCGCTAATGGGGAGGGCTTTTATTTTGGATCTGGTGGTTTTTTCCAGGTAGGTGGTGGGATCTGTATTTAGGGGTTTGTATGTGGAGTCTTGGAGTAGGTTGGTTAATTTGGTTTGGTAGTCAGATGTGTTCATAACCACCGTGGCGTTGCCCTTGTCTGCTGGTAGGATTATTATGCTGGTGTCTTCTTTAAGGTTACGTAGTGCTGTCTGTTCCTCTTTGGGTAAGTTGCTTTTGGGTGGCTTGCTGGTGCAGAGGATGTTGGTGATTTCGAGTCTGATTCTGTTGGCGTCGTCGGGGTTGATTTTAGTCAGGCTGGTTTCAACTCCACATATAATGGTTTCAGTGGGGATGTGTTTGGGAGCGACTGCAAAGTTGAATCCTTTGGAAAGGACATTGGTTTCGGCTTTGGTGAGGATCCTATCTGAGATGTTATGCACTGTTTGCTTCATGTGTGGCTGTGAGGGAGGAGGGGTTTGTTTCTGGCGTTCTTGTAGTCTTCGGAGTTTGTTGGGTGTGTATCTGTCTTGAGGGTGGTCTGTGTTTCGGCTCTCCAGACGGCAAGTTGTTTGGATTTGTCCCAAAGTGCGGGGTGGATCTTGTTGCTGAGTTTGAGGTGGAGTGTGAGGAGATCTTTGTTAATTCGGTCTAGGAGGAATCTTTTTGTGTGAAGTTCATTTCTGATTAGGGCCAATTCTGTTCTTTTCAGGATCCGTTTGGTGGCTGCAGAGTTGGAGTGGAATTTCAGTTGGAAACATGTGGGGATTAGATTTTGATCTCGGCAGTTGCGTAGGAATGCGAGGTCGCATAAAATGGAAGCTCTTTGACTTCAAGTTTTTCATAGGTCCTGGTCAGATGGTGGATTTCCTCCCCGTAGAGGTTCAATATTTGTTTTCTGAGGTTTTCGCGGGTATCTGTATGTAGGTCTTTGGTTGTTCGGGTTTTCTCCCACGTAAAATTGGAAGTGTCTTGGCGACGTTTCGACGAAGTCCCATTCGTCATCTTCAGGCTGGTGCTTTCAGCTTCGTGCCTCGAGCAGCAATGTGTGGTCTTAGCTGTTTCTTCCTTTTAACTGCCAGTGGGGGTATGAACTGATTGGGTGGGAGCTTGGCTGTGTTCTGATTGGGTGGAGGTGTGTTCTGATTGGTTAGGGGCGTGGCTGTGCTCTGATTGGCTGGGGGGTTGGCTGTGCTCTGATTGGTTGGGGGGTTGGCTGTGCTCTGATTGGCTGGGGGCGTGTTCTGTTTGGTTGTGCTCAGGTTAGTCTGAGTTGCAGAGGGATTCAAGATTTTGGGCTGCCCTGCCATTCCTTGGCTTCGTGTTCGTGGTCGTGCTTCCTCTTCATGGAGGGTGTCAGTTTGCTTCATGTATGGATTGGGGGGGGTTTAAAGTGGCTAATGATGCAGCTGTGGTCTGGCTTCTGGTTTGTGGTCGTGCCTCATAGTCAGTGTGGCTTTGGGTTTGTTTTTTGCGTGGATGTTTGGTGGTGACCTCCTGTGTGGTTTTTGTGAGTGTGGGTCTGGTATCATTTTTTGTGTTAGGGAGTCGTTTGTCAATGAGGGCGGGTTTCCAAATGGCTGGTAGGCGGGAGGTATCATCTCGCTTGTTCATGCTGTGTGGGCGTTTTTCTATCTCGATGGCTTCTCTGATTATTCTGTTATTAAAATGTTCACTTTTGGCAATGGTTCTGGTATTTTTAAAGTCAATTTCATGTCCTGTAGCTTTAAGGTGTTGGACCAGGGAAGATGTTGGTTCCTCTTTTTTGACTGAGTTCTTATGTTCTTCAATACGTGCACTTATTCTTCTGTTGGTTTGTCCGATGTATGTGGTGGGACAAGTGGTGCATGGGATTTCGTATACTCCTTGATTTTCTAATTCAATTTTATCTTTGGGGTTTCTAAGGATGGTGGATATTTTTCTGTTTGTGCAGAATGCTGTTTTGATGTTGTGTTTATGGCGGATCTTACTGATTCTGTCTGTGATGCCTTTTATGTATGGGAGGATGGCTTTGCCGTTTTCTTGTTCTTTGTCTTGGATTTTAGTGGGGGTTTCTTTTTGGATTAGGTTTGTACTCTTATTTCTATGGAATCCATTGGATGTTAGTACATTGGTGAGAGTGTGTAGTTCGGGCTTTAGGTGTTGTTCGTCAGCTAAGCGTTTTGTTCTGGAGAT
>NW_024097611.1:0-28885 GCF_016545835.1 Crotalus tigris
AGAATGCCATACCGGCTGGGATGTCGCCCAGGTTAACAAGATCCATGCTAGATATTGGAGTTCCTGGATATCTGGTGAAAAATGGTTACAGGACTCAGGACTGTTGGCTGAGCAACCAGGGCCAGCAGCTGCAGAACTACTGGAAGAAAAGGTGTTTACCCGTCGCAGATACACAGTGATGGAAAACAAAGAAATAATGATCTGTTACTACAGATCAAGTCCAACAAGACTAGGATATCTAAAACGAATGCACCAGTTCTGGAAAGAACAACATCCAGAATCAGAAATAACAGAACAGAGACTAGCAGATCAACGCCGATTTATAACACGAAATAAAGTATTTACAGAAACTGAATTGGACGAACTGCAAAGGTTTACCCAGGGCAAAGAAATCAAAGCCTTACAAGAAGTAATTCAGAATGTAGAGGCAAACCAGGGGGAGTTGGCAGTGAAAGAATCCAGTAGAGATATACAACTGTTCTCATTTGGAAACCAGGCACCTCTTCCTCAGGAAGAACAAAACCCTCTACCTAAAGAAATAAAAGAATTGAAACAAAGAATAATTGAGCATCTAGGAACAGCACAAAAACAACAGAATAAGCTGCCTGCATTGAAGCTTGTTCCAAAGAAACAGCTAGCACAAGCATTAAAAGATGCAAATACTGCAATATCAAGTATAAGCACCAATTCACTGAAAGAAACAAACCAACTAATGTACAGCACAGCTGCAGTTATAACAGAATACCTGGGATGCAAAATCAACAAAAAAGAAAAAACAAACAGTGCACCAGAAAAATGGAAGGTTAGACTAGAAAATAAGATCAGCACGTTAAGATCACATGCAAGCAAGCTAGAACAGATGAAAGAAAGGAAGCTGAAGAACAAGAAGACCAAAGAATACCTAATCAAGAAATACCACTTAGAAACAAGGAAGATCAAGGAAGCACTGGAAATAATAAAGCAACAAATAACAGCTATAGCCATGAAAATCAGTAGATATGAATCTCGAATTGCAAACTATAGGCAGAACCTCCAATTTCAATCCAATCAGAAACGTTTCTACCAATCCATCAAGGGAGAAACTGCAAGGAATCAGTCAGTACCTGACAAGGAAGAACAGTGCAGTTCTGGAAGCAGATATGGGATAACCCAAAGAAATACAACAAGGATGCGGCTTGGTTAAAAGAGGTGGATGCAAATAAAACAGAAATTGAAATGAAAGAACTAGTAATAACAACAAAAATGGTAGAAAAAAGAGCAATGAAAATCAAAAATTGGTCAGCACCAGGTGAAGATGAACTGCATGGGTTTTGGTTGAAACATCTAACTGGTATACACCCACTCATTCCCAAGCAGTTCAACAATATACTACAAGGAGGAGAAATTGAAAAGTGCTAACAACTGGGAAAACCTACCTAATAATGAAAAATCCAGCAAAAGGGGCAACACCAGGTACTACAGGCCAATTACCCTGCTTACCAACAACATTGTCCAATTACTATTATACTAGATCTAAACACTAAACCTATAATTAACTACTACCAGCGCCCCTGTGTGTGTGCTGATGCAGTACATACAGTCAGCTAGTTGAAAACAATCTCTTTCCACTTGATCAGAAAGGAAACCGCCCCAATAGCAGAGGACAAAAGATCGAACTCCTATAGACAAAATGTCTTGGAAAACTGCAAGAGAAAGGAAGACCAACCTGGAATGTTGCATGGATTTGGACTACAAAAAGGCATTTGACTCTCCTGCCAATGATTGATAAATCAGTGCCTAGAAATAACAGGAGTAAGTAGAAACATCAGAAAATTGGTGCAAAGATCGATGGCACAATGGAAGACACAGTTGCAGATCAATGGTGAAAAGCTGGGAGAGGTTAATATCAAGAGAGGAATATTTCAAGGAGATTCATTATCACCATTACTATTTGTTATTGCACTGTTTCCTCTGTCAACAATACTGATTAACTCAGGACATGGCTATCAAACATCAAAAACATCTGCCAGACTATCCCACCTCCTTTATATGGATGATCTGAAGCTGTATGGAAAAACATCATCTGAAATATAATCGCTGCTCAACACTGTCCGTATATATATCCAAGATATTGTTATGGAGTTTGGCTTGGACAAATGTGCCACACTTACTATCAAACAAGGAAAAGTACTGAAAACTGAAGGAATCAAGATGCCCCACGAAAATAACATTAAGAGTCTGGATGAGGAAGAGTACTACAAATACTTGGGTATCCTTCAAGCTGACAACATCAAGCACACTGAAGTCAAGAAAAAGATTAGAGGTGAATACATCAAGAGAGTGAAGAAGATCTTTAAATCCAAACTCAATGGAGGAAATACCATAAAGGCAATCAACACCTGGGCAATCCCAGTCATTAGGTACACAGCTGGAATAGTGGACTGGACTCAAGCAGAACTAAAAGCAATGGACAGGCAGACCAGAAAAATAATGACAATGAATCACGCCCTTCATCCACGCAGTGACATTGATAGACTTTATCTACCAAGGCAAATAGGTGGACGTGGAATGCTACAAGTACATCAGATGGTTGAAGAAGAAAAAATGGCTTTGGAAGAATATCTGAAGAACAATGATGAAGATTCACTGAAATTAGTATATCAGGAAGGCTTACTAACTACTGGAGAGACCAAAGTGGCCTACAAGAAAGACCAAATGAAGAACAGAATAGAGGCATGGGAAGACAAAGCACTACATTGCCAATACATGAAAAAAATAGCTGGGAAAGCAGATAATAATAAAACCTGGCAATGGCTAAGAGCAGGAAAATTGAAGAAAGAGACTGATGGACTAATTCTGGCTGCACAAGACCAAGCCTTAAGGACAAATGCATACAAAGTCAAAATTGAGAAGACAGCAACAGACAGTAAGTGCCGCCTATGCAAAGAAGCTGAAGAAACATTGGACCACTTGGTAACTGTTGCAAGAAGATGCACAAACTGATTACAAGCTCGCATGAACAAAAGTGCACCAATGTGCATTGGAAGATCTGTCAAAAATATATCAATTTCCTGGAAGCAAAACCTGTGGGATCATACAGATAGAGAAAGTCATAGAAAATGATAAAATTGACTGCCTCTGGACTTCAGAATTCAAACATATACAGCACCCTGCAACATAACACCCCAGACTTAACAATTGTCGATAAGAAAGACAAAAAAAAGTCTGGATAGTGGACATGGCAGTGCCTGGAGACAGCAGAACAGACGAGAAAGAACTGGAGAAGATAACAAAATACAAAGACCTACACATAGAAATAGAAAGACTGTGGCAAAAGCAAGCAAGGGTAGTACCAATAGTTATAGGCTCCTTGGGTGCAATCCCAAAACAACTGGAGCACCACTTGAACACAATTGGCATTGACAAATTCGCTATTAGTCAATTGCAAAAGGCGGCCTACTAGGAACTGCTTCCATCCTGCGACGATATCTGTAATACCATCAAACATCCACATCTGCCTATCCCAGGTCCTGGGTAAGGATTCAATAGGTAGACAAAATGCCAAATCCAGTCTGAACATCTGGCTGACTGTGCGATGATCCAAAATAATAATAATAATATATAATAATAATAATAATAATATAATTGAATCGCTGGGGGGGGGGGGGGGCTCAACACTGTCCGTATATATAGCCAAGATATTGTAATGGAGTTTGGCTTGGACAAATGTGCCACACTTACTATCAAAACAAGGAAAAATAGTGAAAACTGAAGGAATCAAGATGCCCCACGAAAATAACATTAAGAGTCTGGATGAGGAAGAGTACTACAAAGACTTGGGTATCCTTCAAGCTGACAACATCAAGCACACTGAAGTCAAGAAAAAGATTAGAGGTGAATACATCAAGAGAGTGAAGAAGATCTGAAAATCCAAACTCAATGGAGGAAATACCATAAAGGCAAATCAACACCTTGCAATCCCATCATTGGTACACACCTGGCAATATTGGAGCTGGGACTCAAGCAGAACTAAAAAGCAAGGATAGGCAACCGAGAAAATACTGACAATGAATCATGCCTCTTCATCCCGCAGTGACATTGGATAGACTTTATTACCAATGGCAAAATAGGTGGGTTGATGCACAAGTACATCAGATGGTTGAAGAAGAAAAATGACATTTGGAAGAATATCTGAAGACAAGATGAAGATGCACTGAAATTCGTAGACAGGAAAGGCTTCTAACTACTGAGAGACCAAACTGGCCTACCAGAAGACCAATGAGAACAGAAATCCATGCCTGTTAGACAAAGCACTACATGGCCAATACATAAAAAAATAGCTGGGAAAGCAGATAATAATAAAACCTGGCAATGGCTAAGAGCAGGAAAATTGAAGAAAGAGACCGAGGGACTAATTCTGGCTGCACAAGACCAAGCCTTAAGGACAAATTCATACAAAGTCAAAATGGAGAAGACAGCAACAGACAGTAAGTGATGCCTATGCAAAGAAGCTGAAGAAACAGTGGACCACCTGGTAAGCTGTTGCAAGAAGATTGCACAGACTGACTACAAGCAGCGGCATGACAAAGTAGCAACAATGGTGCATTGGAAGATCTGCAAAAAATATCATTTGCCTGTAAGCAAAACTGGTGGGATCATAAAATAGAGAAAGTCATAGAAAATGATAAAATTAAACTGCTCTGGGACTTCAGGATTCAAACAGACAAGCACCTGCAACATAACACCCCAGACTTAACAATTGTCGATAAGAAAGACAAAAAAGTCTGGATAGTGGACGTGGCAGTGCCTGGAGATAGCAGAATAGAAGAGAAAGAACTGGAGAAGATAACAAAATACAAAGACCTACAAATAGAAATAGAAAGACTGTGGCAAAAGCAAGCAAAGGTAGTACCAATAGTCATAGGCTCCTTGGGTGCAATCCCAAAACAACTGGCGCACCACTTGAACACCATTGGCATTGACAAATTCGCTATTAGTCAATTGCAAAAGGCAGCCTTACTAGGAACTGCTTCCATCCTGCGATGATATCTGTAATACCATCAAACATCACATCTGCCTATCCCAGGTCCTGGGTAAGGACTCGATAGGTAGACAAAATGCCAAATCCAGTCTGAACATCTGGCTGACTGTGCGATAATCCATAATAATAATAAAGTTGGAAGGGACCTTGGAGGTCATCGAGTCCAACCCCCTGCTCAGGCAGGAAACCCTACACCATTTCAGACAAATGGCTGTCCAGTCTCTTCTTAAAAACTTCCAACGTTGGAGCATTCACTGCTTCTGGAGGCAGGTTGTTCCATTGGTTAATTGTTCTAACTTCAAGAAGTTTCTCCTTAGTTCTAGGTTGCTTCTCTCCTTGATTAGTTTCCATCCGTTGCTTCTTGTCCTGCCCTCAGGCGCTTTGGAGAATAGCTTGACTCCCTCTTCTTTGTGGCAGCTGCTGAGATATTGGAACACTGCTATCATGTCCCCCCTCGTCCTTCTCTTCATTAAACTAGACATAACCAATTCCAGCAACTGTTCCTCATATGTTTTAGCCTCCAGTTCCCTAATCATCTTTGTTGCTCTTCTCTGTACTCTTTCTATTCTCAGTATCTTTTTTACATTGTGGTGACCAAAACTGGATGCAGTATTCCAAGTGTGGCCTTACCAAGGCATTGTAAAGTGGTATTAATACTTCAGTATGTTCAGATACTTCAGTATGTTCATGGTTTCTTCACCATGCTGCCTAGAGTGAATTCCACAGTGAATAATTTATTCATTGCTTCATTCTCTCCAACATGCATTCAGGTGCCCAAACCTTAAAGTGTTGTGATTAGTAAATCCAGAAACTATATTGAACGCTAGAAAAACAGATTTTCATTTAGCTCAGATCAAAACATACAACTAAATAATAAGTGGGATCAACTGGGATCAAAGCCGTGGTTTTCTTATAGGAACGGTTTTCCTCTAACCCAAATCAGGAAATGAATAAGAGGCAACTACATACTCTAGGCCAGGGGTAGGCAACCTTGATTCTTTTATGACTTGTGGACTTCAACTCACAGAATTCCTGAGCCAGCATGGCTCAGCTTGAAAACCTCTCCCTTTCCCCTCAGCATGGCTGGCTCAGGAATTCTGGGAGTTGAAATCCACGAGTCATAAAAGAACCAAGGTTGCCTACGCCTGCTCTAGGCTGAATCCTTATCAGAAATACATTTTTCAATGGTCTTTGCATTGCTTTCAACATCTGCATTTACAATGTTCTTACACTGGGCTTACCCACAAAATGAATCCTAACTGAACCTTGAGGATCTTCCAAGATCACTCCTATTGGGCACAACTTTTATCTTTGCCAGAAGTACCAGCCACACCATCTGTATAAAAAGTGTTAAAGCATCATACAGTAATATGGTGATAAATGCTCTCTTTTTATTCAATGAAGCAGAGTGGTAGCTTTCCTGTGTCTGCTGATTCCCTAGCTATATTGCTTTCTAGAAGCATTCTGCCTAATAGTTTACTAAAACTGCTACTCAGAACCAAGAGAAAATTATGCTGGTTAAAAGAAAAACCATTTTCATTTTTCTGCAAATTTTAGAAGTATCTATGTGTCACTTTATATCATGATAGGTCTGAGACATGTTGTATGTTTTGCAAAACTGACATACTTCAGATGACTTTATACATCCCTGCCTCTGCAGACATGAGCAAATGAATACAATTTCAGAATGTTTTTACATGGAGTTCTGTTTGGCATAGCTAAAGATAGGATTTTGGAAACAAAATATTATTTTGGATAGACAAGATTTTATTTGGAGCACTTGAGCAGTTTCTGAAAATAAAATACTCTTCTGAATAAACAAATCATATATCACTATCGATAAGCAAGACTATAAAGAAATGTAGCATTTTTAAAAAATAAAATAGTAGCCTGAATAAGAAAAGTGCCTACTTGGAACATTTAAATAATCCTGAAAATATAATAGATAATTATAATTGATAAGAGATTAATGTTGGCTCTAAAGCAATCCTTTGAAATAAAATACTATTGCAGACCCTAACTACTGGAATGTTGGAATATTCTTTATTGGCCAAGTGTGATTGGACACACAAGCAGTAGTGGGATTCAGCCGGTTCGCACCAGTTCAGCAGAACCGGTAGCTAATTTTTTGTTGTCCAAGCCCAGAATGGACTTCCGGAAGTGGCATTCACACAGAGAACCAGTTGTTCATATATTTGAATCCCACCACTGCACACAAGGAATTTGTCTCTGATGTATAAGCTCTCAATGTACATACAGACAACAAAGTGATAAGTCATAGATCATAAATCATAAGATACAAACAAGTGATAAATCTACAGACAACGCTTAGGTAAAGAGTATTTTTCAAGAGGGGAGGCTCAAGCAAAGTATCAATCCTGAAACACAGAGGCTATTAATGTTCCAGATGGCTTGAAGGTGGTTCTCTATAAGCTCATCTCTTTATTGAATGTGCATTCACAAAAAACAAAGCAGCTCAACAAGTACATGCAGAGGCAGCATATGAACAATTCTGAAGCAGCTCTGCTGAGCCTTCCAGAGGATGTGGCTCCTTTAGTAGTGGAAGACATCAGCCAATTAGAGTGATTCTCCTCCTAGGATTGCCATATGCCTGCCACTAAGAAAGTGCCAGCTTCTTCTCACTCTGCAAAAACTGGCATTTTCCAGTGGGAATGATCCTGCTCAGACCAGGACTGCCCTGGCCTTATTCAGGCAGTTAGATAGAATGCTTTCAGAAATGCAGGCATAACTCTTTCTCATTTCCTCTTTGGCAGCTTGCAGAATTTCTCTCTGCGTGCAGCATTTGCATAGTGCTTTGATGCCTTCTGACTGATTCTGTCATATCCACGTTTGATGTTTTTCTTCACCTCCCTTCTTACTCCTTGTGCAAATCAGTTGGTTTTGTGTGTTCTTAACCCCAGCATGTTCTTTTCTTTTGACCATATATTTGACATTATCACCACTAGGTGATGTTATCAGAGCTCAAAAGTCTGAGTTAAAGGTATTTTTTGTGTGCTTTTTAAGCATACCCATTTGCTGTGTTCATAATAGGGCCTCTCCAAGTCTTCCATTTTTTTCCCCCTTTAAATGATTTATGGTCAGTTTCAGCTTTGATGTTAGAAGCAAAAGGAAAGTCAGGAATGGTGTATTGCCACATGTAAAGCCAACTTACCATTTTTTCACAACAATCAATATTTCAGTCATTCTTACATGTTACAGAGATGTAACATTTATTCTCATTTATCCAAATAAATAAGGTAGAGCTGGCCTGCATACTCTTCCACAACTGTTTTCCATATTTTATACATAATTGGGGAGACTTCCCATCATCCAGTTCCAAAACTTTGCCATTTGCCAGGAAACCACTTCTCAAGAACTAAATCTTGAGAAGACTGGACATAGTCAGATCATGTGGGGACTCCAACCACAACTTCTGGGTTCACTAGCACATTATATGATACAAATACAAAAGCAAAACTTCTTAATTGTTGCCCAAGTATAATAATAATTAGTATAATACAGTTAGTCCTCGAATTACAACCAGAATTGAGTCCAAAATTTATGTAGTTAAATGAGATATTTATTAAGTGAGTTTTGCCCCATTTTACAACCTTTCTTGCCACAGTTGTTAAGTGAATCACTGCAAAAGTTAAGTTAGTAACATGTTTGTTAAGTGAATCTGGCTTTCCCATTGACTTTGCTTGTCAGAAGGTCACAAAAAGTGACCTGGGAAACTGCAACTGTCATAAACATGAATCAATTGCCAAGCATCTGAATTTTGATCACGTGACCATGGGAGGTTGCAATGTGTAAAAAGCAATCATAAGTGAAAAGCAAACAAAGTCAGTGCCATTGTTACTTCGAACGGTCAGTAAACAAACTGTTGTAAGTCAACAAGTACCTGTACTTGGGCAAAGTATAATAACTGTAGATGGATAGTCTCTTCTAGTTAGACTATACGGTAGGTGCAAAACACCATGACTGGGGTTTTAATCAATTTTTACAGTTCACTGTTTTTAGTGTTCAAAAGCTGTTTTCTACTTGCAGCTAAAATGTCCTTGCAATATCATTTTCTTCCATCATCTTTAGTTGTATCAGTGTTAAAATAGTAGTTTCCTCATTAGTCTAATGGTAAACTCTGGTAGCCATTGTCACCATTAACTTGCATGGAAGTAAGGCTATTGCAGAGATGTAAAAACAGATGCCACAGAGGAAGCAGGATAAGATTGGCAAAAGGAATGGCAAACTTGTATAATTTTCTGCAAAGTTCATGACTTCAGCAGTTGGGAAAACTTCTATGTCATCATCATCAATCAAAAGATTTCCAGTTTAATATGATGGATGGATGGATGGATGGTGTTATGTCCCGAGCCTTGCAAACGGCTCGGGCGTTTGCAGGCAGTCCCGGGCAGGTGCAAAGCTGCCCGGGACCAGACAGGCTGTCGCCAGCGCCGTGCGCATGCGCGGGTGCTGGCGCGGGAAAAGTAACACATTTATCCGGGAAGCGTCTATATAAGAAGCTGGGAGGTTTTGGGGACTGGCTGAAGCCATCTACTTGTAAGCTGAACACTGAATAAAGAAACCTGAGAACTCCAGCTGCTTCTCGTGTCTGCTTCCCACCAAGGACTCAACACTGGCGACGAAGGTGGGATGCCTTGCACTACCTGGAAAGGAAGAAGTGTAAGCTTACCCAAGGAGTCCTGAGCGGCGGAAAGGAACGGCGTCGACTTGGCAGCTGCCCGCCAATCCGGTGCGCATTCGGGGGTAGGCTGGCTGATAGACCCGTCTCCTGAAGATCTGAAGATGGCGAAAATCGGAAGACTTTCGGAATTCGACGTCTCACATCCAGAGCGGTGGGAGTCATACGTAGCCAGGGTGGAGAACTACTTCAAGGCAAACCAAGTGAGGGAAGAGAGCTTGAAGGCTGCCACCCTGCTTTGTGTTTGCGGTCAAGACGCCTTCGACATCGCAGAAAACTTTGCAGCACCTGTTCCAGTAGAGTCTGTCAGCTACGCAGATCTGAAGAAGCTATTGAAGGAGCACTTCAACCCCAAGATGTCCGTCATCGCATGGCGCCACACCTTCGAGCAGAGGGAACAACGGCCTGGTGAGTCGGCCAAAGAATTCATCGCCGCATTACGGAAGGCCGCCAAGCACTGCGAGTTCAAAGACCTCGAAGAACGACTGAGGGACCGATTCGTGTGCGGGTTAAGGCATCGAGATCTACAACAGAGACTTTCCGCTAAAGAAGAATTGTCCTACCAAGATGCCTTAAGGGAAGTCACCGCAGAAGAAGCAGCAGGCGGCGCTGTCAAGAACATGCGGCCGATCAGAAACAGTCCAGAGGTTGCATCCGTGCACCAGGAAGACGTCCAAAGAAACTCCGAGGAGGATCCGGACAAGGAAGTCGACCGTCTCCACCCCACGACGGAAGAAAAACAGAAGGGAAGCTCTTCAGCTCCGCTCAAGTGCATCGGCTGTGGAGGTCGCCACAAGAGAACCGACTGCAAGTTCCGCTCCGCTACCTGCCGGGCATGTGGCAAACAAGGACACATTGCAGCTGTGTGTCTGGGCCGACGAAAGGTACAACCTCAGGAAGAACCGCGCCTGAAAGGTACCAGATTCCCCAGCCAGAATAGGGTAGGGTTTTGCGCTTCGCGAAGAAGCATCTGTAGAACAGGCACACACAAGCCCATGAAGAAAAAGCTGTCACTCAACGTGAAGCTACAAGGGGTTCCATTATCTATGGAACTAGACACAGGGTCTGCCCTTTCCATCATTTCATTGCATACATTTAGGAAGATTTGTTCCAGTAGTGGGACTAAGGCCAAGTTAAGGCCTTCTGATATTGTATTAACAGATTTTCAGAACTCAAGAGTGTGTGTTAAGGGGGAGGCCACCCTTAACGTGCAATACAAGAGTTTTGAAGGTCCACTAGACTTATTAGTAGTAGGGGGTGAACGAACGAGTCTCATAGGACTCGATTGGTTTGAGGCCCTGGGGATACACGTCACAGGACTCAACAGCTACAAACACTCGACCTACAGGAAGTCTGCAAAGAATTTGCAGATGTTTTCAGCCCCCAGCTGGGCACATTCAAAGGACCACCTGTGTCCTTAAAGCTAGACCCCACTGTCACTCCCATTAGGATTAAAGCAAGAAGGGTCCCTTTTGCTTTAAAAAGTAAGATTGACACTGAACTAGACAAACTAATCCAACAGGGAATCCTAGAACCTGTTGATTCCAGCCCGTGGGAGACCCCCATTGTCACGCCTCTAAAGGCAAATGGGGACATTCGCATTTGTGCTGACTACAAATGCACTCTGAATAAGGCATTGCAGCAACATGCCTATCCTGTTCCTGTGGTCAGTCATATTCTGGCCTCCTCAAGGGGGGGCGCGTTTTTGCAAAGCTTGACCTAGCTCAAGCGTATCAACAGCTGCCTGTTGATGATGATGCTGCTATAGCTCAGACTATTGTGACCCACAGGGGAGCCTTTAAGGTAAAAAGGCTGCAGTTTGGAGTGAATGTCGCTCCTGGGATTTTCCAAAGCGTAATGGAAAACACACTACGGGTATACCAGGGGTTTGCCCCTACTTTGATGATGTCTTGATTGCAGGAGACTCCACACACATTCTAGCTGAAAGGCTAAGGGCTGTTCTGTTAAGATTCAGGAAATCAGGCCTCAAGCTCAAAAAGACAAATGCAAGATTGGGGTGCCTTCTACTGAATTTCTGGGTTCAAAATTGATGCTGCTGGGATTCATCCTGCTGAATCCAAACTAACTGCTATTTTAGAAGCACCCAGGCCAAAGTCTAAGGCCGAACTTCAGGCCTTCCTAGGCCTCCTGAATTTCTACAATTCTTTTCTTCCACATAAAGCTAGTGTAGCTGAGCCTCTTCACAGGCTACTAGACAAACAAGCAGTGTGGCAGTGGTCACATACACATGAGGCTTGCTTTAACAAAGTCAAGGCCTTGCTCACTTCTAACAGTGTACTTGCACATTTCAACAAATCTCTTCCTGTGTGCATCGCATGTGATGCGTCCCCTTACGGGGTAGGAGCTGTCCTGAGCCACCTCAGGTCTGATGGAACTCAGGTTCCTGTTGCATATTACTCCAGAACATTGTCTTCTGCTGAGCGCAACTACGCTCAGATAGACAGGGAGGCTCTGGCTGTTGTCGCTGGAATTAAAAAATTCCACGATTTTCTCTATGGCAGGCATTTCACGGTCTTTACTGACCATAAGCCTCTGCTGGGACTGTTTACCACACGTAAGCAGACTCCCCAAATCATTTCCCCTAGAATGCTTAGGTGGTCTATTTTTCTGTCTGCATATGATTTTTCTTTACTCCACAAGCCTGGGAAAGAAATGGGCCATGCTGATGGCCTCAGTAGATTGCCTCTGCCAGTAGTAGAAGCTGACCCTGCGCCAGCTGTCAACATTCTATCAATCCAAGCCTTGCCCGAGCTCCCTCTTTGTGCCAGGGATGTTGCCGCTGAAACAGGTACAGATCACACACTTTCACGTGTCCGTTCCTGGGTTTTGTCCGGTTGGCCTGAGCACTGCCCTAGTCCTGAGTTTCAGAGTTTCTGGTCCAAAAGAAACGAGTTGTCCCTTTCTCAGGGTTGTCTGCTTTGGGGAAACAGAGTTGTCATTCCCTCCTCAATGAGGACTAGGGTCTTAGAATCCCTCCACGAGGGTCATCCTGGCATTGTTCGTATGAAGGCTCTTGCACGCAGCCACTTGTGGTGGCCTGTTTTAGATAAGGATATTGAGGCTAAGGTGCATGCATGCCACCTGTGCCAACGATCTCGCCCAGAGATGCCCCAAGCTCCCGTGCATAAATGGGAGGAAACGCAGTCCCCATGGTCTAGGGTGCACATTGACTACGCTGGGCCCTTTCAGGGCCAGTTCTTCTTGGTCCTTGTTGACAGCCATTCAAAATGGCTTGAGGTTGTACCTGTCTCTTCCACCACCACTGCAAAGACTATTCAGGTACTGAGGGGGATTTTTGCTGCACACGGGCTGCCAGATGTCATTGTGTCTGACAACGGCCCTCAATTCACCTCCTCCGAATTCCAAGCTTTCTTACAGGCAAACCTGATTCGTCATGCCACGTCTGCGCCTTTTCACCCGTCCACCAACGGTATGGCTGAACGCATGGTGCGCATCGCAAAGGACGCCTTGAAGAGACTCACCTACGGGGACTGGCATCACAGGTTGGCTGACTTTCTCCTTTCTTATCGCACCACACCGTCCACTTCTACAGGGAGAAGCCCAGCTGAACTTCGCTGGGGGCGCCAACTTACTACTAGACTTGACCGGTTGCATCCGGACAGACTGCCTTCATCTACCTCACATCCTAGGGCACCTAGACAACTACTTGTGGGTGCCCTGGTTTGGGCTTGCAATTACGGGCCTGGTCATACCTGGGTCCCCGCTTCTATTTCCAGGGTCACAGGTCCTCTCTCCTACGAGGTTGCCCTGGACAACGGTCGTGTCCTGCGTCAGCACATCGACCAACTCCGCCCTAGGCGGGACTTTTCAGATGAGACTCCTGGGTCTTTTCCAGGGGGGAGGGGGACCCTTTGGAGCAAAGGGAAGGGCACGAGCTGCTGCCCATCTCCACTGATGGAGCCACAAACGGCCCATCCCAGGGTTCCGCAATTGCTCCGAAAAGGAATTCATGGAGCTTACCCACACAACAGGCACTCACGCCTACTCCAGCCAGGAGTCACCCCGGGGGCATACTCACCTTCCACACACATCACACAGCACTCCAGTCACGGAGGATACCCGGGGGCATCCCAACAAATCATTCCCCGCAAGAGAGCTGGCACACAATCCCCAAGGTTGGCCTGACCTTACCCCAAATTCTACAGAGGGTCAAACATACAGGGAGGTGGTCGAGGAACCAAGTCCCGACTACAACACCTCTAGCCCAAATCAGGGAGTAACTGAGTTTTGGGAAAGTACAGGAACCCACACAAGCCCGGACACAGAACGGGGTTCAGGGAATGGTCAGCCTCCTGACAGGTCTTGGACGGACCTAGAAGGTTCAACAGAGACGCCCAGCAGTGGCTATCACTTCAAGGGGCCCGAGGGTCTACAGCTAGGCAGGTCAACCAGGTCACAAAGTGACAGAAGCCCTGGCCTGACGAGCCCAGTGGGCAAGCAAGCAGGCCAGGCATTGGGGCACAGTCCTTGGAAGGCACCAAGGCAAAATAAGGAGAACAGGCTCACATCTCCCTCCAGTCAGGGAACTCATGCTAGTAACCCAGAGCTGAGAAGGTCACAGAGAGCAAAGAAGTCTCCTAAATACTTAGAGGATTACATAACATTGCTGGCTAAACAAAAGCCAGGTAACGATAGGAGCACTGAGAAGCAGAACACTGCATAAAATAAATGTTATATGTTGGTAGTAGTTTTAGCCCGGGGGAAAGGGATGTTATGTCCCGAGCCTTCCAAACGGCTCGGGCGTTTGCAGGCAGTCCCGGGCAGGTGCAAAGCTGCCCGGGACCAGACAGGCTGTCGCCAGCGCCGTGCGCATGCGCGGGTGCTGGCGCGGGAAAAGTAACACATTTACCCGGGAAGCGTCTATATAAGAAGCTGGGAGGTTTTGGGGACTGGCTGAAGCCATCTACTTGTAAGCTGAACGCTGAATAAAGAAACCTGAGAACTCCAGCTGCTTCTCGTGTCTGCTTCCCGCCAAGGACTCAACAGATGGGATAAATTTATTTTATTTATTTATATTTCTTATTTCTTAATTGCCCATCTCCCTCCCTTCCTCTTTTACTTTCCTGATCCAATTCCTTTCCCAGTGAGGGGCTAGTTGCTCATAATAGGAAATAAATATGTACTCTACTTTTTCCTGATTAATAACTTCAGCAAATAATGCTGATTTTCTTTAGTTAAGAAAATCATCAGGCATGGGTGGAGAAAGATCAAAAATACCTCCTCAGCACCACTGGTCCAATCTAGAGTCTATTGTGGCTGCTTTAAGTAAAAATCTGCGCATGGATCGTTCTTAACAGTTTCACTTAATATTCCACTAATATAATATCTGTCATCAGTCTCTGCATAGTAATCAAAAGTCAGACATTAGCATGAATCATAATTTTTAAAAATTAAATGCAAATTGCCCTTATGATATAATTTGAATCTTCTTGGATCAAGCCTTGGATGATAATAATACATCAAGGAACTACCAAGGAGAAAACCATAACCCCACCAAAACTGGCAGAGGAAGGTATTGTATATAAACAGCAGCAAACCCCACACATTGTTAATGTTATCTAGTTAAATAATGAATCATCTGCAAGCAAACAACCAAGCTCAGAGAACACCAAGAATTCCACAGCAATAGATCATCCCACACTATCAAAGCTCTCACATATTCCCCTTTATCATACCATATTTATTAGTGCTAATTTTATTTTAATTTGAGGGGGGGGTTGTGACCTATCATGTTGTTTTGAAATTTCTCATTTTTATCTTGGATGCTTTTTCATAAATTAATGTTATAGATAACTGTTCTATTTTTAATAAGTTTTTTGGGGGGGAGGGGAGGATGAAATTACTGATTTCAATGGCAGAATCCAAAAGTACAGGGAGACTTTAAACAAACAGAATGTGTTTAAATATTCTGCTGTAATTGTTTTCTATGTTATAATTCCAAAGGCCCAAAAGCTATATGTGGACTTTGGGTACAAACAAGGCTTACAAGTATCATTAAGTTGCTCTAAGCCTAGAAATAACCACTGGCTCTGAAAATACAGAAACACTTGTCTCCTTTGTATTTTATTCCTGTATTTTCCCAGACAAATGTGTACTTGACAACCACATGTCCCTTAAAGCAGATCCACCACTCTTCCAATATCTCCAATCATTTTTTCTCCCTCTTTCTCTCTCCCCCCTCCCTCTCTCTCTTTCTCTTCCTTTCGTCTCCATCTTTCTCTGCCTTCCCTTTTTAATGCCCACACCTCCACTATCAAGAACAAATATGATTTCTGATTGAACATCACTTTATTTGCCAGGTCTGTGGTCTTTTCTTATCTTGTTCCACACTTCTCAGGCTTTGTGGTTAAATTATGTATTAAGGTCAATGTCAAAACACGGAAGATCTGTAACCTACAGGGAGCTCCCTTTTATTCGTTATTATAGTGAAGGCTGTACGCAACTGTCAGGGAGCCTGGGATGTGCTCAGCATGGATGTTTGCTACACAGCAGGGCTCTACAAAGCCTCTCTCCTTGTTCTCCCAGGATAAAACCCTTGATGGATTTGCCCAGATAACCCATCTCACTTTAAAGCTCTCTTGTCTCTGCTTCAATCTGAAAGCTGTCAAGTGCACCTATATAGTAACGTCATAAATCAAACATAAAATGTATACACTAGAGACATAGCAAGTGTCATGTATTCACTTGTACTCTGAGATTTTCTAAAGCAAAATGGTGTTACAAGAAAGAAACTTGGGAGAATAGATAGTTTTTTTAATCCCCCTTTTAAAACACCAAGGTTTGAAAAAGCTTAATGGAACAGATTATTCCAAATTATTACTTTGGTTCATCCCACAATCAGTCAGATGTTTAGTCTGGATTTGGCATTTTGGTCCACTTATTGAGTCTTTCCCAAGGATCTGGGATAGGCAGATATTGTTTAATAAAATTAAAGGTATTGTTTCAGAATGTAAGCTGTTCCAAGTAAAGCTGACTTTTGCTATTATTGTTGTTGTTAGATGGAGGCTTTGCAGTTAAGATTTTTGTATGCTGTAAATTAAATAGGCCCTACTGTTTAGTAAATAAAAAGAGAAAGTAGAAAGGAGGTAAGAATAGCAAGATATCTATCTCTAAGCCTTGTGTTTGGATGCAAGGTTGTGTATTGATTTTATTTCTTTTGGTTTTTTTTTTCTGACAAGCATTTGTCAATATGGATTTGTATTAGTTCCCAGGTTTGTTTATTAAATATACACACTTCTTTTCCTGCACAAGAAATAAAGAAGATGGCTAAAACATGGTGTCAGTCAGGGCAAGACAGAAGACTATCATCATGATGCTTATGCTTTTCCTTAGATATGAATGAAGAGACCATTTGTTTTCATATTCTAAGGAAATGAGCTCAACTTTTTCCTAAGAGAAGGACGGCAGATCTCTTTTCCTGATATTTATGATGGCATCATCAAATGTTTTTTTTTAATCCTCAATTAGTCTGAGCACTCACTCATAAAAATTGTAAAATTATTCAAAGCCTTGTGTATTGAAGGTTTCAGAATTTTGAACTGAATTGTGGGATCTTTTAATAAAGTAGTTATGTACATTCATAGGACCAGTCCTATGACAGATGGTACACAGTAGTTATACATATTCAGTTATGGTTTATTATATGATCAAATACCAAAATATGGATCTAAATAGGGACCCATTTATACATATATGCAGATGAGATAGATAGATAGATAGATAGATAGATAGATAGATAGATAGATAGATAGACAGACAGACAGACAGACAGACAGACAGACAGACAGACAGAGATATATGTTCATATAACTCTATGTCATCAGCATACCATGGGAGATGTTTAATGTCTCATATTAAATATATTAGGGAACTCGGTACGTTCAACTCATTGTAGTGCCATACCTAGGGAATATCTACTTAGGGAAATTGAGCAACTGGTGCCAATCAGAGTCTTCCTTTCCTTTTTCCATTTTTGGAATAAAACTAGCTATTCACTTGTTGGAGCAAGAACTAAACCATCCATCTTGTTATTATGGCTCTTAGAATCTATGAAAAGAGGAGATATACTCTAAGGGATATAAAAAAATACATTACAAATATCTTTCAGATCACAATAATATTATTCTCTGCTGTACTAGTGATCCACAGTGATGGCAGTGATGAAATCAGTTAGCTGCAGTTCATCATTCTCATGAAAGAAAAGTTTGAGCAATTTTGGAAAAATTATATTAAAAAATCAGCTTATTTTTAAAGAAAAATATGTCAGGGCCTAGTAGTGTTAAAATAAAACACCTTGTGAAAACTGTATTCATCAATGTCCTGATTTTATTTTATTTTATTTTATTTTTAAAATTTATAAGCCGCCCCACTCCCGAAGGACTCTGGGCAGCTAACAATAAAAAAAACACATAAAACATAACAAACAAACAGTACAAAGACAGTCATCCAGGGGTCAGGTTTTATAAACCCCAGGCCTGCCGGAAAAGCCAGGTCTTAAGTAGCTTACGGAAGACCAACAGGGTGGGAGCGGTCCTAATCTCCGGGGAGAGCTGGTTCCAAAGCGTGGGCGCCATCACAGAGAAGGCTCTCCTCCGCGGCCCCGCCAAATGGCACTGCTTGGCTGACGGGGCCTGAAGGAGGCCCAGCCTGTGGGATCTAACCGGACGTAGGGAACTATGAGGTAGTAGGCGGTCTCACAAATAGCCTGGCCCTGAGCCATATAGGGCTTTAAAGATAATGACCAACACCTTGAATTGGACCCGGAGACCAATAGGCAACCAGTGCAGCTCACGGAGGATAGGTGTAACGTGGGTGTATCGAGGAGCACCCACTATCACTCGCGCGGCTGCATTCTGGACCAGATAGATATGATTAGATAAAGTTGTAAAAAAAAACTATAAACAACTGACATTATTATGCAAAAAATACTCTAGTTTCCAGAAGTAATTTATATAAAAATACATACTATAGAAAGTTTTACTCAAAATTCATATGGCAATGACTGCATTTTTTTCAAACTTTCCTTTTAAAAAATCCACATTGTAATTTGATAGCATTAATAACATATGAGAATGTGTGCCACATATATTGAACAGATTTGGACTCATTCAGACATCCCCATAGGTTTTCATATCAGCAATATCTCAATTAGAAACAAGCAGTATGATCCTATGGTTAAATATTCAGACATAACAATTTTCCAAATTCTATAAAAAGTATGCTTAGGATGACAGACTAAATAATACCCAAGTTACAAGCATATTATTACCATTTCCAGGTTATTCAAGTTCCCAACAGCCTGACATATTTCCCTCAGTATCAGATTAAAAAATAAAACTACAAACAATCAAGAATGAAATGCCTAGGGCTATCGCTGCTCCCTATACATTAAAAATAAAATGAATACTCCATTAAGTGTTCCCAGATATTTAATTGCACAAAGCAAGCTATGGAGACCATCAAATTTTATTTATCAAGTTACAGTTCAGTATGAGGGAACAATGAATACTAAAGCTACAGATGTCAACTGTATTTCCTGCTTTATGAGAGAATCTGAGCAATAGAAATCACTACAACCTGTTTACATGCTCTCTGGTCTTTGCTATCACTCTTGTTCTTAAAAATGGAAGTAAAACTGAATAAAAAGTCTTATCCGTAGTAAATGAATCTTCTTTTTTGTCTCATTATAAATTCTACTTTCCATATTATAGTCTCATGTTATATAAATAAGAACTCCTCAAAGAGAAGAGCACACTGGGAAAGTGCCATAACCACTTTGCTAATACAGTGTTTACTGCTTAAAGTTTGGGCTTGCTCTATAGTTTCCTAAAACATAAAATCCTGTGATCATGAGCAATGAACTGCAATCAGCGGATATGTCAATTATTGGTATTTCCTCATTCATTGTAAAAATAGCAAAACAGAAATATTGTAACATTTGGGTTCAGAACTTGTATGTAATTTCAAATAACAATGATAGATTGCAAGTCAGTATTGTATTAGTTGTTGTAAAAAAATTTTGATTTACATAATTACAGCAATCCATAGCTCTTTTTTTTACATGAGACAGTTTTTTTATTTCACTTATTTTTTTAATCTTTTAAAAAGACACAATAACTGCAAATACCAGTTATCTCTTCCATCAGTGCTTTGTTTTCTACATGCTATTAAAGTAATTCAAAGAATGTCTTTCTCAAGTGTATAATATATTGTGGATTCCAGCATCATGGAATTAAGAAATTAAATATGGCTTTATGTTGAATTCTTCTTTGAAAAAAATGAGAAAGAAATATATAAAGAAATTGGAATTTTTTAAAAGAAGATCTCTTTTTCTTTTTTGTGGAGGCTATATTTAATGCAAACAACATCCACCCCCACAGCTTCCATAGCTGCACAGCTTATCTTTCCCTTAAAAGTGTTTTGAAGTTCAGTAGGAAAATAAGCAGAAGTTGCAGTATTAAGCTTTTGCCACTAGATGTCCTCAGTGAGTTAGAGAAAGTCTTTTCCAAAAATCAATTCCTTTTTTCTATCTTTATATATATATATATATATATATATATATATATATATATATAGTTCTTAAAAAGAGAGGAGAGAGAAAACCTTTTCTGTCTTTTATCCTTTTTAGTATTCAAGTAAGATATATATAAAAGTAAAATATAGTCTTTTTCAATATTTATAAAATGCCTTTCTTCACCCCCAAAAAAGCAGAAGCCGCCTGTCCAAGCCAGGGAAATAAGCATTAGTATTAAAATGGAGAAACCTCAGCTACAATTGAACTGTGCACTTATATTGGAAAAGATCTATGAGGCAACTGCAGAAATATGTGCTACATTTAAAAACTGTACTTTAGAATTAAGATCCAGAGACTCTACTACATGTGTTCAAACTAATGTTCAGGCTACAACTGACTATGGCATAAATTAAAATGTACCAGAAGAGGAATCTACAGAGATAGAAGAGGAACTTATTTCATCTGACAACCATCTCTTCAGCAACTTAGAGAATCAGTAGAAGCAAAGACTAAGATCTCAAACTACAAAGCAACAACACTGCAAGGAGAAGAGAAAAAGACGGAGAGGAAGGGATTTATATTTTCTCAAAGACTACTACAAGCAACAAGAATGGATTTATTGGTTGAAAGGGAAGAGCTTCTATGGAAGCCTGTGTGGCATAGAAAAAAACCCAGAATTAGACTGAAAAAGAAATTTAAAACTCTTTAATGGATTAAAAGGCAATGCTGGTTTTATGGATTGTTTTAAGGATAATGATTTAGAGTTAGAAGTAAGAAAAATTCAATTATATACATGTGTCTTTAAATTAGTTAGATGATTTTTTTCTGCGTTATGGAAATTTGCCAGGTATAGGGACCTACTGGCTGAAAGGGAAGCATTGCTATGGAAGCCTGTGTGGTATAGAAAAAAACCCAGAATTAGACTGCAAAAGAAATTTAAAACTGTTTAATGCAGTGGTTCTCAACCTGTGGGTCGCGACCCCATTTGGGGTCGAACGACCATTTCACGGGGGTCGCCAAACAACGCGATCCGCCATTTTTTGTCAGCTGGCGCAGGGGGCGGTGCCACGCATGTGCGCTGCGCATGCGGAGGCACCGTGCATGGGGGCGGCACCGCGCATGTGCGCCGTGCATGCGCACATTATAGAAGCACAAGCAATAGAACACAGTCAAACTAGAGTCTTGGACTTCAAGAGAGCTAATTTCAATAAACTTAGAGAGGGCTTGGGAAGGATTCCATGGATGAGAATCCTCCAGGGGAAAACAACTCAAGAAGCTTGGGAAATTTTGAAAAGCGAGATAATAAAAGCCCAGTCTACCACAATACCAACAAAGAGGAAAAAAAAACAGCTCTCAAAAAAACTCAGCATGGCTGCATAAAGAACTCACTGATAAATTGGAAGATAAAAAGGACAAGTCTAGAAAGTGGAAAGAGGGGCATATAACTAAGTCAGAATATTAGCAAATAGCCCGAGCCTACAAAGATGAAGTAAAGAAAGCCAAGGCTCAAAATGAACTAAGGCTTGCGACCAAAGTCAAAAATAACAAAAAAAAGCTTCTTTCAACATGTAAAAAACAAGAAAAAGTGAAGGAAATGATTGGTTCCATTAGTGGGTGGAAGTGGCAAGAAGGTGACAAGCAACAGGGAGAAAGCAGAACTATTTAACTCGTTTTTTGCATCTGTCTTTACACAAAGGGAAAAAACAGACCAACCTATCAAAAATAGTGCCATAAAAAACAAAACAGAAACACAAATTAAGATAGGCAAGAAAATGGTTAGTGAGCACCTGTCCAGCCTAGATGAGTTCAAATCGCCAGGACCAGATGGATTACACCCCAGAGTTCTCAAGGAACTGGCAGATGTGATATCAGAGCCACTGAACTATATTTTTCAAATATCCTGGAACAAAGGGGAACTACCAGAGAACTGGAAAAGAGCTGATGTAGTTCCCATCCTCAAAAAAGGAAAAAAAATGGATCCAGGAAATTACAGACCTATCAGCCTGACCTCAATACCTGGGAAGATCCTGGAAAAGATAATCAAACAACGAATCAACGAACACCTAGAGGCAAACAAAGTCATTACTAAAAGCCAACATGGGTTTGTCAAAAATAGATCATGCCAGACAAATCTTATTGCATTCTTTGACCAAGTGACAAAATTAGTGGATCAGAGGAATGCTGTGGACATAATTTACTTGGACTTCAGTAAGGCATTTGATAAAGTAGATCACAACCTACTACTTGACAAGATAGAAAAATGTGGGGTAGACAGAACCACCACCAGATGGATCCGTAGCTGGCTGACCGGCCGTACTCAGCGAGTGGTCCTCAATGGAACTGCATCTATATGGAGGGAAGTGTGTAGTGGGGTGCCCCAGGGCTCTGTTCTGGGCCCAGTACTCTTCAACATCTTCATCAACGATTTGGATGAAGGGATAGATGGGGAACTCATCAAATTTGCAGACGACACCAAGCTTGCAGGAATAGCCAACACTCCAGAAGACAGGCTTCAGATACAGAAGGATCTGGACAGACTTGAACACTGGGCACTAACTAACAAAATGAAATTCAATGGTGAAAAAAGCAAGGTTCTACATTTAGGCAAGAAAAACCAATGCACAAGTACAGCATAGGTGGCACCATGCTCAATAGTAGTAACTGTGAGAGGGACCTCGGAGTCCTAGTAGACAATCACTTAAATATGAGCCAGCAGTGTGCTGCAGCTGCCAAAAAAGCCAACACAGTGCTAGGCTGCATTAACAGAGGGATAGAATCAAGATCACGTGAAGTGTTAATACCACTTTACAATGCCTTAGTAAGGCCACACTTGGAATACTGCATCCAGTTTTGGTCACCATGATTTAAAAAAGATGTTGAGACTCTAGAAAGAGTACAGAGAAGAGCAACAAAGATGATTAGGGGACTGGAGGCTAAAACATATAAGGAACGGTTGCTAGAATTGGGTATGTCTAGTTTAACGAAGAGAAGGACAAAGGGGGGACATGATAGCAGTATTCCAATATCTCAGGGGCTGCCATAAAGAAGAGGGAATTAAGCTATTTTCCAAAGCACCTGAAGGCAGGACAAGAAGCAACGGGTGGAAACTAATCCAGGAGAGAAGCAACCTAGAACTAAGGAGAAACTTCCTGACAGTGAGAACAATTAATCAGTGGAACAGCTTGCATCCAGAAGCAGTAAATGCTCCAACACTGGAAGTTTTTAAGAAGAGACTGGACAGCCACTTGTCTGAAATGGTGTAGGGTTTCCTGCCCGAGCAGGGGGTTGGACTAGATGACCTCCAAGGTCCCTTCCAACTTTACTACTACTATTATTATTATTATAACTCTGAGGCTCGCAGGACTCTCTGTCTCCTTTAATAGAGTCCCCAGGCAAAAAGGTAACAATCTGGCGCGCTTCTGCGCCTCGCGCATGCGCGCAAGGCCAGCACCACTTAGTCTGGTCCCGGGCAGCTTGCAACAGCCGGGAACCATTGCAACATCCCAAGCCTGCCTTTGCAGGCTCAGGACACAACACACATCATTTTCTAGGGTTATGCTTTCCCCCTTTTTCAAATGTTTAGTTGTAAAGAAAAGAACCTGAAACTGTCTATTTTCCAAAGATCACTGTGAACGGTATGGAATTTTGGGATTGCTTTCTATCATTTTAGATTCTTTGGACACAGAAATGTCAGCTTCACTAGTACTCTGCATATACTTTATAAGTGGAAATCTGTAACCACATCCTAAGTGAAGTATAATTCAGGTGCCTCAAAAATATTTTATGATGACTAGGCCTAATTAATGCTTCTGCAATGACCTCTAAATCTAGCCCCATATCAAAAAGATTACAGCCACATTGATTCAACATGAACTTGAGACCAGGCAAGAAATAGCATAATGAATATTTGATGAAGAGTAATTACTGGAACTCTGCTACCGCAACCCATGGCAGACGCATATAATAATTAGATGATTACAATCATTTGTAATCTTGTATACTATAATATTTTTAATCTACAGCTGGAAAACTGTCTCACAGAATAACCAATTAGCATATATTTACTCATATGAGCTAGGAAACTTTTATTCTATCTTGGCTCAAGGAAATTCCTCAAATATATAATGTTCAGTGGTAAATAAACCCTGGATTAGGTCTCTCTTGTATAACATGTATGTGTTTTCCTAAATGAAAAAAGTTGGAAAATCTATAGAAATCTTCCTCAGCTTTACCTATCGGTGAGGAATAATAAAGGAAATTACTCAGAAGTAACTCCATATATATTTCATAGTTTCTGGGAGTCTGACAATGACTTAATGAAGAACTTATATGTGTGAAAAAGCCATTGTTAAGTCAAACAGGGAACATAAACTCTGTACATTTGTGTGCACTTCCATAGAAATTCAAAACTAAAAAGACCAGGAAACAGCATTCAAGACTGGAGTTGAAGAGAACAAACAATTCCATGGTAATTATAAATATTTTCTTATATTGGATATGAGATATGAGGTATTATTTGACTGGAATCAAGTTTGACAATTCTAAGATTATATATATGGTCATTTTTAGTACTGGATTGTCCTGAATCAACTTTACTTTCACACAAAACAGATGGCTCTGTAAAAGAATCACCATACATATTTGTGTTCAGTATCTTTTCACTTTTCCACTAGTTCGCCATGCATGATAAAATGTCCCTTTGTATTTTTCACATTTTCATGACTCTTTCTTTTGCTGGTATTTATAAAAAGACACACTCATTTTTCTTGAGAGCAGCATTTTAATTGTGTGGCAATTCCTTTTAATCCAAAAGTAATTGAGCAATCAATTCAATTAAGGTATCTTGGTCTAAACAGGGAGGACTTCTCTCTCCAATATCTTTAATTGGTTTCTAAAAGCATTTAAAGATTGGTGTTTCTCTCTAGTGCAGAGTTCTCATATGGCATAATAAAAGTACATCAAGCTCAAATTCGTATATAACTACTGTTTCAAACAAAATCAAAACTACTACAATCTATACACAGTAGACCTTTTCTAAATAATATTAATCAAGTTTTCATAATGTTATTTAAAGTAATAACTCTTAGTCACAAAATGCAATAAAAATAATGTCATTTGAGATGGTGAACATATGGGATCTTGCCTCTAATCCACATGTGAGCCAAACTACATCTGTTGTTCAATATTTTTCAGTTGTAAAATATATATATCATTCAAACATTTTGTATTAGTTCTTTTAACAATTCCCCCTACAGATGTACTAAATTCTTTTCTGACACCTAAGACAGTATTTATTTAATGCAGGTTAAGAACATTCTCCTCATTTAGATTGTTAAAGAGTGGCAAATAGATATGGTTTTAGTCAATATTGTAAAAAAAAAAACCTTAAGTAACTGAGAAAATGTAAAGACACCCTCCGTAAGTAAAAGCTTTGCATTCATGCAATATACTATGTAGGAATACCATATGAGACATCTTTGTGGTTTTGTTGGATTTCAACATAGCATGAACCCAGCCATTTGTATTTTTTAACTATAGAGAAGTTATAAGTTATAAATGTAGACATTGTGTTCATTCAATCATAGAAACAAATCATCACTTAATATGATGTGTGACTCTGCTTCCAAATATGTTGAATGCCATTTGGCTGTTTCTATTGTGTTGCTGCTTCCATTGGGTCATTGGGGAGTTTCTTTATGAGTTTATGTTGTTATTTTTAATGTTGTAAGCCACCCAAAGTCATATATGTGTGAGTTAGGTTGCCATATAAATCTGTTTAATAAATAAAATAAATGTAATATATGTTATATATATCTTCTTCTTGTATTAAAAATATACCCAGAGGAGCTTAATGAGTGTAATTTATAATTACTGCCTTATGAACTCTGTATAGAAATAGATGAATACAAACAAATTGATACTACCTTTCTTTGGTTTGATGCTCTTTAGATTTATGGCACCCATAATTGCTCAAGATGCTGCATTTTGGATCAATTGGAGCTTCAAAGTGATTTTCAAGGACAGAATCAACTGCAGGAGCTCAAACCAAGGCTTGCCTGACAATGAACAAAACCTCCCAATACAGAAAAACTGAAACTGGCCCACAAGATGAAGCAAAAGTCTTCCCATAGCTACTACCTGTTCTTTGAACTAGAGCTCTAAGTTCAGAAGGCCCCAAGATTACAGACCATCTTTGCATGGGAAAGCAAAAACCTATATAAAGTCATAGATGGAGTTAAACAGTGCTTTTTTTTGTCATAGAACGCATGGAACAGCATTCCAGCACCTTTTTTTGAACAGAAGAACCAGTTGCTTCTAAGTTGCCAGTGCAAGTACAGGTAATCCCTGAGTTACAAGTGTTCACTTAACACTCTCATGATTCCCCCTACCTTCTTGCCACATGGGACTCACCTGGAAAAGGTCTGTCTCCTCTCTGCCATAGTTCCTGCTGCCGCTCTGATCTGAGGCCAGGGGATGCATCCACAGCCCCCTGCAACCCAATCCAGGCTCCGGAGTCCTGGAAAAGACCTCTGCCGCCTGGATCCATGGCTGCAGAGCAATTTTGCAGCCCCCCAGCAGCCCAATCTGAGCTCCGGAGGCCTGAAAAAGACCTCCAGAGCCCGGATCTATGGCAGCAGAGTGATTTTGCACCCCCCTGCAGCCCTGTCTGGGTTCTGGAGTCCTTTTCCAAGCCTCTGGAGCCTGGATCGGGTCCCTAGGGAGCCACAAAATTGCTCCGCAACAATGGACCCAGGCTCCAGAGGTTTGGAAAAGGACTCCAGAGCCCAGATTGGGCTGCAGGGGGGTGCAAAATTGCTGCACAGCCATAGAACCAGGTGGCAGAGGTCTTTTCCAGCCCCCTGGAGCCCAGATCGGGATGTGGGGGGGCTGTGGACGCATCCCCTGGCCTCAGATCGGAGCAGCAGCAGGAACCATGGCAGAGAGGAGATGACCTTTTCCAGGTGAGTCCCGCGTGGCAGAAAGGGAGGGGAAGCATGAAGTATCTTAGTGGGTTGGGGAGGTCTTGGGGGCCTGTTCCATTAATAGGCCCTCCATGGCCTTCCCCATCCTGAGATACCTCATGTTTACTTAATGAGCCATGTGTGTTTTAATAAGCAAGAGAGTGATCTCACTAAAGGAATGAGATTTACTCTACAAGTTTTTGAGTTATGAGTGGAATGGGCAGGCTCCATTATACTCGTAATTTGAGGACTACCTGTAAAGCTTTGGCTCAGCGAAAGGAAGCTACCCAGGGAAATCAGGGGCATTGAACGTTGACCTGGAAACATTTCCACGGCCCCGAAAGCAGATCCCTTTTCTGCCTTGGTTCATGGGGCTCCCCCCACCACCACCACCTGTCCTCACCTCCGTATTGGCCACCAGGGACCAGGACTGACTCCTGGAGTGAATCTCTTCAAGGGACCAGGTGCACTCCCAAAGCACCAGCGCTGCTGCTGCCTTGGTCACTCTGGCTCCGGAGGAAGCCTCTGTGTCATCAGAGGCAGAGGAGGATGAGGTAGCAGAAGACATGCCAGCTCTAAATAAGCGCCCTCTCAAAAGCCGTGGCAATGGCGTCCATCAGCTGATGCTGCTCACATGATCTGTGCCTCGCCTGCACCCGTAAAGCAGTTTCTTCTCCCCCCCCCTGCTCTGTAAAGGGCTTTTGACTGGAGCCGGAACTATGCGTGAGTTCCAGCACCTTTTTTTTTTTTTTTTTTTACAAAAAAAGCATTGGAGTTAAAACTCTTTCCACCACCAAGTCTAGTTGGGATTGTGACTGAACTGTTTCTTCCCATCCAGATCTTAGTAGCCCATAGGATAAGATTGTGGCATTTTAACTCTTGGGCCAATCAGCCCTAGAAAGAAGGCAATGGCAAATCACTTCTGAAATCTTGTCAAGAAAACTCCAGAGACTAGTCCAAGCAATTTGCTGGGAGTCAAAAACTTACTGAAAGGCCACTTCAATCCAGTAAAATATTTTTTCACACATCACTTTCTGTCCTGCTTTTATTAGTTCATTAATATCTCTCATTACATTTCCACTAATTCTTCATTCAACCAGAATGTCTATTGTATTGAACCGAGTAGCTAAAAGGATATCCTGACAATGAAAGACATCAAAATGATCTGTTGGAAGTCAGCACCCAACCACCCTCCTAAAGAAGTAAATATTTGGGGGGGGGGTATTTAAAAAAGACAGAATATTATATTTCCCCAAAGTAATAATAGAAAAATCTTAGAAACCAGCCCCAGTCTCCCTGCCCCAAGTAGAAACTCAGGAAACCACCTTTTAGAAATGCAGATTCAGTAATCTATTCAGAAAATTGAGGTACCATTCATAAGCAAACAAATACTACTGGGCAGAAGCCCATTCAAGACAGGATTTTTCGAAATCTCTTGGAGCAAGATTTGACAGCTGACAATAGCAGAGTGATAGGATTAGAACCAGCAATCTCTCACCCAAAAAATCTAACACAGGATATAGCCATCAGCCACAATAGAAGTTGCCCAACACTCTTTTAGAACACAAAAGACCACCTCATTGCACAACCCCCTGGAGCATTCCAAACACAAACCCCCCAAAAATGTATAAAAACCTACCTATCCCAAT